>NW_026867515.1:0-35334 GCF_020745735.1 Hemiscyllium ocellatum | reverse complement strand
AGCCAGTGAAACGTCTTCCATGCTTTTCCTTAAGAAGAGTCAGTGAACTTTCTCTCATTCTGTTTCCAAACAACAGACGGTGAAATTTGATCCATTCTGTTTCCTAATACCAGTGTGTGAAACCTCTCCATTCTGTTTCCTAACAACAGTCAAGGAAACTTCTCCAGTTCTATTTCTTAATTGCAGACAGTCCAAGGTCTTCCATTCCCTTTCCTCAGAAAAGCCAGTGAATCATCTGTCATTCTGATTACGGATAACAGTCAATGAAACCTGACCCAGTTTGTTTCCTATTAACAGCCAGTGAAACTTCTTCCATTCTGTTTCCCCAGAACAGCCAGTCAATCCTTTCCCATGCTGTTTCCTCAGAACAACCAGTGAAACTTCTCCCACTGTATTTCCGGCTAGGAGTCATGAAACCTCCCCCCTTCTGTTTATTGATCACATGTCAATGAAACGTCTCCCATTCGGTTTCCTATAAACAATCAATGAGTCTTCTCCCTTCCTGTTTCCTAATAACAGCCAGTGAAACTTCTCCTATTCTGTTTCCTAATAACACTCAGTGAGACCTGTCCCGTTCTGTTTCCTAATAACAGTCAGTACAACTGCTCCAATTCTGCTTCCTAATTACAGTCAGTGAAATTAGTCCCATTTTGTTTCCTAAGTACAGTCAGTGAAAATTCTCCTATTCTGCTTCCTAATAACAGCCAGTGAAAATTCTTCCTTATTGTATCCTAATACAAACCAGTGAATCTTATCACACTCTGTTCCTTAATACCAGTCAGTGAAATCTCTCTCATTCTGTTTCCAGATAACAGCCAGTGAAACATTTCCCATTCTGTCTCCTACTACCTAATAGACAAACGTCTTCCATTCTATTTCTTTAGTGAGCCAGAGAAACATCTCCTGTTCGGTTTCCTAACAACAGTCGGTGAAACTTGCCCAATTTTTTTCCTATTAACAGCCAGTGAAACTTCTTCCATTCTGTTTCCTCAGAACAGACAATGATACATTTTTCATGCTGTTCCCACAGAACAGCCCGTGAAACACCTCCCATTCTGTTCCATAATTACATTTAGTGAAACATGTCCCATTTTATTTCCTAATACCACTCAGTGAACCTTGTGTGTTTCTCTTTCCTGATAACAGCAACTGAAAATTGACCGATTCAGTTTCCTAAAAGCAGTCAGAAAAAATATTCATATTCTGTTTCCAAAAAACAGTCAGTGCAAAATATCCCATTTTGTTTCATAATAACAGTCAGTGAAACTTCAACGATTGTATTTCTTAATAACAGCTAGTGAAACTACTCCCATTCTGTTTCCTGATAACATCCACAGTAAATACTCCAATTCTGTTTCCTAATAATAGCCAGAGACATTTCTCCTATCCTATGTACTAAAAACAGCCAGTGAGAATTCTTCAATCGATTTCCTAATAACAGTTACTGAAAGCACTCCCAATATATTTCCTAATAACAGCCAGTGAAACCTGTCCCATTGGGTTTTTTCTAAAAACAGACAGTGAAACCTCTTCCATTCTATTTCCTGACAACAGCCAGTGAAAGCTCTCACATTCTGTTTCCTAATGACAGTAAGTGAAATACGTCATTTTGTTTCGTATTAACAGTCAAGTGAATATTCTCCCACTCTGTTTCCTAATAACAGTCAGTGAAACCTCTCATTCCGTTTCCCAATAACAGCCAGTAATACTATTCCAATTCAGTTTCCTAATAACAGCCAGTAAAACTATTCCAATTCTGTTTCCAAATAGCAGCCAGTCAAACTTCTCCCATTCTGTTTCCTAATAACACTCAGTGAAACATGTCCCATTCTGTTTCCTAATAACAGTCAGTACAACTGCTCTTATTCCTTATTACAGTCAGTGAAAGTAGTCCCATTTTGTTTCCTAAGAATAGTCAGTGAAAATTCTCCTATTCGTAATAACAACGAGTGAAAGTCCTCCCATTCTGTGTCCTACTAACAGTCAGTGAAACTTGTCCAACTCTGTACCGTAATAATAGCCAGTGAAACGTCTCCCAATCTGTTTCCTAAGAATGGCCAAAGAAAATTCTTCCACTATGTTTCCTAATAACAGTCAATTAAATTCTCGCATTCTGTTTCCTGATAACAGCCAGTGAACCTTGTCCCATTCTGTTATCTACTAACAATCAGTGAAACCTCTCCCATTGTTTTTCCTATTAACTGTCATTTAAATTACTACATTTCTATTTGCGCAGAGCAGCTTGTGAACTGTCGCATTCTCCATCCTGAATGAAGCTTCTCGCATTCTGTTTCCAAACAACAGGCGGTGAAATTTGTTCCATTCTGGTTCTAATAGCAGTGTATGAAAGCTCTCCCATTCTGTTTCCTATTAACAGTCAGTGAAACTTCTCCAGTTCTGTTTCCAACTAACAGAGAGTGAAACGTCTCCAATTCTATTTCCTAATAACAGCCAGTCAAACGTCTTCCATTCTGTTTCCTCAGAACAGCCAGTCAATCTTTTCCCATGCTGTCTCCTCAGAACAACCAGTGAAACCTCTCCCACTATGTTTCCTGGTAGAAGTCATGAAACCTCACCCCTTCTGTTTCTTGATAAGATTTCAATGAAAAGTCTCCCATTCTGTTTCCTAAGAACACTCAATGAGTCTTCTCCCGTTCTGTTTCCTAATAACAGCCAGTGAAAATTAACCCATTCATTTTCTTAATAACAGTTAGTAAATCTTCTCCCGTCTACCCTCTTCCGTTCTATTTCTTCAGACCAGCCAGTGACACGTCACTCATTCTGTTTCCAAGTAGGAGTCAGTCAAATTTTTCCCATTCTGTTCCCTGATACCAGCCAGTGAGACTTGTCCCTTTAAGTTTTCTAATAACGCACAGTGAAACATGTCCCATTTTGTTTACTAATAACAGTCTCTTATTCTGCTTCCTAATTACAGTCAGTGAAAATAGTGCCATTTTGTTTCCTAAGAACAGTCAAATTTCTGCTATTCTGCTACCTACAAACAGCCAGTGAAAATTCTTCCATATTGTTTCCTAATACCTGCCAGTGAATCTTCTCCGACTCTGTTTCCTCATAACAGTCAGTGAAACCTGTTTCATTCTGTTTCCTAATAACAGCCAGTGAAACGTCTCCCATTGTGTTTCCTATTAACTGTCAGTTAAATTACTACATTTCTATTTGCGCAGAGCAGCTTGTGAACTGTCGCATTCTCTATCCTGAATGGAATCAGTGCATTCTCTCCCAGTTTGTATGCTAATAACAGTCAGTGCAATATCTCCTATTGTGATTTGCAGAACAGTCAGAGAAACCTCTCCCAATTTGTTTGCTAACTACAGCCAGTGTAACGTCTTCCATGCTTTTCCTTAAGAAGAGTCAGTGAACTTTCTCTCATTGTGTTTCCAAACAACAGACGGTGAAATTTGATCCATTCTGTTTCCTAATACCAGTGTGTGAAACCTCTCCATTCTGTTTCCTAACAACAGTCAAGGAAACTTCTCCAGTTCTATTTCTTAATTGCAGACAGTCCAAGGTCTTCCATTCCCTTTCCTCAGAAAAGCCAGTGAATCATCTGTCATTCTGATTACGGATAACAGTCAATGAAACCTGACCCAGTTTGTTTCCTATTAACAGCCAGTGAAACTTCTTCCATTCTGTTTCCCCAGAACAGCCAGTCAATCCTTTCCCATGCTGTTTCCTCAGAACAACCAGTGAAACTTCTCCCACTGTATTTCCGGCTAGGAGTCATGAAACCTCCCCCCTTCTGTTTATTGATCACATGTCAATGAAACGTCTCCCATTCGGTTTCCTATAAACAATCAATGAGTCTTCTCCCTTCCTGTTTCCTAATAACAGCCAGTGAAACTTCTCCTATTCTGTTTCCTAATAACACTCAGTGAGACCTGTCCCGTTCTGTTTCCTAATAACAGTCAGTACAACTGCTCCAATTCTGCTTCCTAATTACAGTCAGTGAAATTAGTCCCATTTTGTTTCCTAAGTACAGTCAGTGAAAATTCTCCTATTCTGCTTCCTAATAACAGCCAGTGAAAATTCTTCCTTATTGTATCCTAATACAAACCAGTGAATCTTATCACACTCTGTTCCTTAATACCAGTCAGTGAAATCTCTCTCATTCTGTTTCCAGATAACAGCCAGTGAAACATTTCCCATTCTGTCTCCTACTACCTAATAGACAAACGTCTTCCATTCTATTTCTTTAGTGAGCCAGAGAAACATCTCCTGTTCGGTTTCCTAACAACAGTCGGTGAAACTTGCCCAATTTTTTTCCTATTAACAGCCAGTGAAACTTCTTCCATTCTGTTTCCTCAGAACAGACAATGATACATTTTTCATGCTGTTCCCACAGAACAGCCCGTGAAACACCTCCCATTCTGTTCCATAATTACATTTAGTGAAACATGTCCCATTTTATTTCCTAATACCACTCAGTGAACCTTGTGTGTTTCTCTTTCCTGATAACAGCAACTGAAAATTGACCGATTCAGTTTCAAAAAAGCAGTCAGAAAAAAATTCATATTCTGTTTCCAAAAAACAGTCAGTGCAAAATATCCCATTTTGTTTCATAATAACAGTCAGTGAAACTTCAACGATTGTATTTCTTAATAACAGCTAGTGAAATTACTCCCATTCTGTTTCCTGATAACATCCACAGTAAATACTCCAATTCTGTTTCCTAATAATAGCCAGAGACATTTCTCCTATCCTATGTACTAAAAACAGCCAGTGAGAATTCTTCAATCGATTTCCTAATAACAGTTACTGAAAGCACTCCCAATATATTTCCTAATAACAGCCAGTGAAACCTGTCCCATTGGGTTTTTTCTAAAAACAGACAGTGAAACCTCTTCCATTCTATTTCCTGACAACAGCCAGTGAAAGCTCTCACATTCTGTTTCCTAATGACAGTAAGTGAAATACGTCATTTTGTTTCGTATTAACAGTCAAGTGAATATTCTCCCACTCTGTTTCCTAATAACAGTCAGTGAAACCTCTCATTCCGTTTCCCAATAACAGCCAGTAATACTATTCCAATTCAGTTTCCTAATAACAGCCAGTAAAACTATTCCAATTCTGTTTCCAAATAGCAGCCAGTCAAACTTCTCCCATTCTGTTTCCTAATAACACTCAGTGAAACATGTAGCATTCTGTTTCCTAATAACAGTCAGTACAACTGCTCTTATTCCTAATTACAGTCAGTGAAAGTAGTCCCATTTTGTTTCCTAAGAATAGTCAGTGAAAATTCTCCTATTCGTAATAACAACGAGTGAAAGTCCTCCCATTCTGTGTCCTACTAACAGTCAGTGAAACTTGTCCAACTCTGTACCGTAATAATAGCCAGTGAAACGTCTCCCAATCTGTTTCCTAAGAATGGCCAAAGAAAATTCTTCCACTATGTTTCCTAATAACAGTCAATTAAATTCTCGCATTCTGTTTCCTGATAACAGCCAGTGAACCTTGTCCCATTCTGTTATCTACTAACAATCAGTGAAACCTCTCCCATTGTTTTTCCTATTAACTGTCATTTAAATTACTACATTTCTATTTGCGCAGAGCAGCTTGTGAACTGTCGCATTCTCCATCCTGAATGGAATCACTGAATCATCTCCAAGTGTGTTTGCTAATAACAGTCAGTGGAATATCTCCTATTGTGATTTCTCAGAACAGTCAGTGAAACTTCTCCCAATCTGTTTGCTAACTACAGCCAGTGAAACGTCTTCCATACTTTTCCTTAAGAACAGTCAGTGAACCTTCTCTCATTCTGTTTCCAAACAACAGGCGGTGAAATTTGTTCCATTCTGGTTCTAATAGCAGTGTATGAAAGCTCTCCCATTCTGTTTCCTATTAACAGTCAGTGAAACTTCTCCAGTTCTGTTTCCAACTAACAGAGAGTGAAACGTCTCCAATTCTATTTCCTAATAACAGCCAGTCAAACGTCTTCCATTCTGTTTCCTCAGAACAGCCAGTCAATCTTTTCCCATGCTGTCTCCTCAGAACAACCAGTGAAACCTCTCCCACTATGTTTCCTGGTAGAAGTCATGAAACCTCACCCCTTCTGTTTCTTGATAAGATTTCAATGAAAAGTCTCCCATTCTGTTTCCTAAGAACACTCAATGAGTCTTCTCCCGTTCTGTTTCCTAATAACAGCCAGTGAAAATTAACCCATTCATTTTCTTAATAACAGTTAGTAAATCTTCTCCCGTCTACCCTCTTCCGTTCTATTTCTTCAGACCAGCCAGTGACACGTCACTCATTCTGTTTCCAAGTAGGAGTCAGTCAAATTTTTCCCATTCTGTTCCCTGATACCAGCCAGTGAGACTTGTCCCTTTAAGTTTTCTAATAACGCACAGTGAAACATGTCCCATTTTGTTTACTAATAACAGTCTCTTATTCTGCTTCCTAATTACAGTCAGTGAAAATAGTGCCATTTTGTTTCCTAAGAACAGTCAAATTTCTGCTATTCTGCTACCTACAAACAGCCAGTGAAAATTCTTCCATATTGTTTCCTAATACCTGCCACTCATAACAGTCAGTCAGTGAAACCTGTTTCATTCTGTTTCCTAATAACAGCCAGTGAAACGTCTCCCATTGTGTTTCCTATTAACTGTCAGTTAAATTACTACATTTCTATTTGCGCAGAGCAGCTTGTGAACTGTCGCATTCTCTATCCTGAATGGAATCAGTGCATTCTCTCCCAGTTTGTATGCTAATAACAGTCAGTGCAATATCTCCTATTGTGATTTGCAGAACAGTCAGAGAAACCTCTCCCAATTTGTTTGCTAACTACAGCCAGTGTAACGTCTTCCATGCTTTTCCTTAAGAAGAGTCAGTGAACTTTCTCTCATTGTGTTTCCAAACAACAGACGGTGAAATTTGATCCATTCTGTTTCCTAATACCAGTGTGTGAAACCTCTCCATTCTGTTTCCTAACAACAGTCAAGGAAACTTCTCCAGTTCTATTTCTTAATTGCAGACAGTCCAAGGTCTTCCATTCCCTTTCCTCAGAAAAGCCAGTGAATCATCTGTCATTCTGATTACGGATAACAGTCAATGAAACCTGACCCAGTTTGTTTCCTATTAACAGCCAGTGAAACTTCTTCCATTCTGTTTCCCCAGAACAGCCAGTCAATCCTTTCCCATGCTGTTTCCTCAGAACAACCAGTGAAACTTCTCCCACTGTATTTCCGGCTAGGAGTCATGAAACCTCCCCCCTTCTGTTTATTGATCACATGTCAATGAAACGTCTCCCATTCGGTTTCCTATAAACAATCAATGAGTCTTCTCCCTTTCTGTTTCCTAATAACAGCCAGTGAAACTTCTCCTATTCTGTTTCCTAATAACACTCAGTGAGACCTATCCCGTTCTGTTTCCTAATAACAGTCAGTACAACTGCTCCAATTCTGCTTCCTAATTACAGTCAGTGAAATTAGTCCCATTTTGTTTCCTAAGTACAGTCAGTGAAAATTCTCCTATTCTGCTTCCTAATAACAGCCAGTGAAAATTCTTCCTTATTGTATCCTAATACAAACCAGTGAATCTTATCACACTCTGTTCCTTAATACCAGTCAGTGAAATCTCTCTCATTCTGTTTCCAGATAACAGCCAGTGAAACATTTCCCATTCTGTCTCCTACTACCTAATAGACAAACGTCTTCCATTCTATTTCTTTAGATGAGCCAGAGAAACATCTCCTGTTCGGTTTCCTAACAACAGTCGGTGAAACTTGCCCAATTTTTTTCCTATTAACAGCCAGTGAAACTTCTTCCATTCTGTTTCCTCAGAACAGACAATGATACATTTTTCATGCTGTTCCCACAGAACAGCCCGTGAAACACCTCCCATTCTGTTCCATAATTACATTTAGTGAAACATGTCCCATTTTATTTCCTAATACCACTCAGTGAACCTTGTGTGTTTCTCTTTCCTGATAACAGCAACTGAAAATTGACCGATTCAGTTTCCTAAAAGCAGTCAGAAAAAATATTCATATTCTGTTTCCGAAAAACAGTCAGTGCAAAATATCCCATTTTGTTTCATAATAACAGTCAGTGAAACTTCAACGATTGTATTTCTTAATAACAGCTAGTGAAACTACTCCCATTCTGTTTCCTGATAACATCCACAGAAAATACTCCAATTCTGTTTCCTAATAATAGCCAGAGACATTTCTCCTATCCTATGTACTAAAAACAGCCAGTGAGAATTCTTCAATCGATTTCCTAATAACAGTTACTGAAACCTCTCCCAATATATTTCCTAATAACAGCCAGTGAAACCTGTCCCATTGGGTTTTTTCTAAAAACAGACAGTGAAACCTCTTCCATTCTATTTCCTGACAACAGCCAGTGAAAGCTCTCACATTCTGTTTCCTGATGACAGTAAGTGAAATACGTCATTTTGTTTCGTATTAACAGTCAAGTGAATATTCTCCCACTCTGTTTCCTAATAACAGTCAGTGAAACCTCTCATTCCGTTTCCCAATAACAGCCAGTAATACTATTCCAATTCAGTTTCCTAATAACAGCCAGTAAAACTATTCCAATTCTGTTTCCAAATAGCAGCCAGTCAAACTTCTCCCATTCTGTTTCCTAATAACACTCAGTGAAACATGTCCCATTCTGTTTCCTAATAACAGTCAGTACAACTGCTCTTATTCCTAATTACAGTCAGTGAAAGTAGTCCCATTTTGTTTCCTAAGAATAGTCAGTGAAAATTCTCCTATTCGTAATAACAACGAGTGAAAGTCCTCCCATTCTGTGTCCTACTAACAGTCAGTGAAACTTGTCCAACTCTGTACCGTAATAATAGCCAGTGAAACGTCTCCCAATCTGTTTCCTAAGAATGGCCAATGAAAACTCTTCCACTATGTTTCCTAATAACAGTCAATTAAATTCTCGCATTCTGTTTCCTGATAACAGCCAGTGAACCTTGTCCCATTCTGTTATCTACTAACAATCAGTGAAACCTCTCCCATTGTTTTTCCTATTAACTGTCATTTAAATTACTACATTTCTATTTGCGCAGAGCAGCTTGTGAACTGTCGCATTCTCCATCCTGAATGAAGCTTCTCGCATTCTGTTTCCAAACAACAGGCGGTGAAATTTGTTCCATTCTGGTTCTAATAGCAGTGTATGAAAGCTCTCCCATTCTGTTTCCTAATAACAGTCAGTGAAACTTCTCCAGTTCTGTTTCCAACTAACAGAGAGTGAAACGTCTCCAATTCTATTTCCTAATAACAGCCAGTCAAACGTCTTCCATTCTGTTTCCTCAGAACAGCCAGTCAATCTTTTCCCATGCTGTCTCCTCAGAACAACCAGTGAAACATCTCCCACTATGTTTCCTGGTAGAAGTCATGAAACCTCACCCCTTCTGTTTCTTGATAAGATTTCAATGAAAAGTCTCCCATTCTGTTTCCTAAGAACAGTCAATGAGTCTTCTCCCGTTCTGTTTCCTAATAACAGCCAGTGAAAATTAACCCATTCATTTTCTTAATAACAGCTAGTAAATCTTCTCCCGTCTACCCTCTTCCGTTCTATTTCTTCAGACCAGCCAGTGACACGTCACTCATTCTGTTTCCAAGTAGGAGTCAGTCAAATTTTTTCCCATTCTGTTCCCTGATACCAGCCAGTGAAACTTGTCCCTTTAAGTTTTCTAATAACGCACAGTGAAACATGTCCCATTTTGTTTACTAATAACAGTCTCTTATTCTGCTTCCTAATTACAGTCAGTGAAAATAGTGCCATTTTGTTTCCTAAGAACAGTCAAATTTCTGCTATTCTGCTACCTACAAACAGCCAGTGAAAATTCTTCCATATTGTTTCCTAATACCTGCCAGTGAATCTTCTCCGACTCTGTTTCCTCATAACAGTCAGTGAAACCTGTTTCATTCTGTTTCCTAATAACAGCCAGTGAAACGTCTCCCATTGTGTTTCCTATTAACTGTCAGTTAAATTACTACATTTCTATTTGCGCAGAGCAGCTTGTGAACTGTCGCATTCTCTATCCTGAATGGAATCAGTGCATTCTCTCCCAGTTTGTATGCTAATAACAGTCAGTGCAATATCTCCTATTGTGATTTGCAGAACAGTCAGAGAAACCTCTCCCAATTTGTTTGCTAACTACAGCCAGTGTAACGTCTTCCATGCTTTTCCTTAAGAAGAGTCAGTGAACTTTCTCTCATTGTGTTTCCAAACAACAGACGGTGAAATTTGATCCATTCTGTTTCCTAATACCAGTGTGTGAAACCTCTCCATTCTGTTTCCTAACAACAGTCAAGGAAACTTCTCCAGTTCTATTTCTTAATTGCAGACAGTCCAAGGTCTTCCATTCCCTTTCCTCAGAAAAGCCAGTGAATCATCTGTCATTCTGATTACGGATAACAGTCAATGAAACCTGACCCAGTTTGTTTCCTATTAACAGCCAGTGAAACTTCTTCCATTCTGTTTCCCCAGAACAGCCAGTCAATCCTTTCCCATGCTGTTTCCTCAGAACAACCAGTGAAACTTCTCCCACTGTATTTCCGGCTAGGAGTCATGAAACCTCCCCCCTTCTGTTTATTGATCACATGTCAATGAAACGTCTCCCATTCGGTTTCCTATAAACAATCAATGAGTCTTCTCCCTTCCTGTTTCCTAATAACAGCCAGTGAAACTTCTCCTATTCTGTTTCCTAATAACACTCAGTGAGACCTGTCCCGTTCTGTTTCCTAATAACAGTCAGTACAACTGCTCCAATTCTGCTTCCTAATTACAGTCAGTGAAATTAGTCCCATTTTGTTTCCTAAGTACAGTCAGTGAAAATTCTCCTATTCTGCTTCCTAATAACAGCCAGTGAAAATTCTTCCTTATTGTATCCTAATACAAACCAGTGAATCTTATCACACTCTGTTCCTTAATACCAGTCAGTGAAATCTCTCTCATTCTGTTTCCAGATAACAGCCAGTGAAACATTTCCCATTCTGTCTCCTACTACCTAATAGACAAACGTCTTCCATTCTATTTCTTTAGTGAGCCAGAGAAACATCTCCTGTTCGGTTTCCTAACAACAGTCGGTGAAACTTGCCCAATTTTTTTCCTATTAACAGCCAGTGAAACTTCTTCCATTCTGTTTCCTCAGAACAGACAATGATACATTTTTCATGCTGTTCCCACAGAACAGCCCGTGAAACACCTCCCATTCTGTTCCATAATTACATTTAGTGAAACATGTCCCATTTTATTTCCTAATACCACTCAGTGAACCTTGTGTGTTTCTCTTTCCTGATAACAGCAACTGAAAATTGACCGATTCAGTTTCAAAAAAGCAGTCAGAAAAAAATTCATATTCTGTTTCCAAAAAACAGTCAGTGCAAAATATCCCATTTTGTTTCATAATAACAGTCAGTGAAACTTCAACGATTGTATTTCTTAATAACAGCTAGTGAAATTACTCCCATTCTGTTTCCTGATAACATCCACAGTAAATACTCCAATTCTGTTTCCTAATAATAGCCAGAGACATTTCTCCTATCCTATGTACTAAAAACAGCCAGTGAGAATTCTTCAATCGATTTCCTAATAACAGTTACTGAAAGCACTCCCAATATATTTCCTAATAACAGCCAGTGAAACCTGTCCCATTGGGTTTTTTCTAAAAACAGACAGTGAAACCTCTTCCATTCTATTTCCTGACAACAGCCAGTGAAAGCTCTCACATTCTGTTTCCTAATGACAGTAAGTGAAATACGTCATTTTGTTTCGTATTAACAGTCAAGTGAATATTCTCCCACTCTGTTTCCTAATAACAGTCAGTGAAACCTCTCATTCCGTTTCCCAATAACAGCCAGTAATACTATTCCAATTCAGTTTCCTAATAACAGCCAGTAAAACTATTCCAATTCTGTTTCCAAATAGCAGCCAGTCAAACTTCTCCCATTCTGTTTCCTAATAACACTCAGTGAAACATGTCCCATTCTGTTTCCTAATAACAGTCAGTACAACTGCTCTTATTCCTAATTACAGTCAGTGAAAGTAGTCCCATTTTGTTTCCTAAGAATAGTCAGTGAAAATTCTCCTATTCGTAATAACAACGAGTGAAAGTCCTCCCATTCTGTGTCCTACTAACAGTCAGTGAAACTTGTCCAACTCTGTACCGTAATAATAGCCAGTGAAACGTCTCCCAATCTGTTTCCTAAGAATGGCCAAAGAAAATTCTTCCACTATGTTTCCTAATAACAGTCAATTAAATTCTCGCATTCTGTTTCCTGATAACAGCCAGTGAACCTTGTCCCATTCTGTTATCTACTAACAATCAGTGAAACCTCTCCCATTGTTTTTCCTATTAACTGTCATTTAAATTACTACATTTCTATTTGCGCAGAGCAGCTTGTGAACTGTCGCATTCTCCATCCTGAATGGAATCACTGAATCATCTCCAAGTGTGTTTGCTAATAACAGTCAGTGGAATATCTCCTATTGTGATTTCTCAGAACAGTCAGTGAAACTTCTCCCAATCTGTTTGCTAACTACAGCCAGTGAAACGTCTTCCATACTTTTCCTTAAGAACAGTCAGTGAACCTTCTCTCATTCTGTTTCCAAACAACAGGCGGTGAAATTTGTTCCATTCTGGTTCTAATAGCAGTGTATGAAAGCTCTCCCATTCTGTTTCCTATTAACAGTCAGTGAAACTTCTCCAGTTCTGTTTCCAACTAACAGAGAGTGAAACGTCTCCAATTCTATTTCCTAATAACAGCCAGTCAAACGTCTTCCATTCTGTTTCCTCAGAACAGCCAGTCAATCTTTTCCCATGCTGTCTCCTCAGAACAACCAGTGAAACCTCTCCCACTATGTTTCCTGGTAGAAGTCATGAAACCTCACCCCTTCTGTTTCTTGATAAGATTTCAATGAAAAGTCTCCCATTCTGTTTCCTAAGAACACTCAATGAGTCTTCTCCCGTTCTGTTTCCTAATAACAGCCAGTGAAAATTAACCCATTCATTTTCTTAATAACAGTTAGTAAATCTTCTCCCGTCTACCCTCTTCCGTTCTATTTCTTCAGACCAGCCAGTGACACGTCACTCATTCTGTTTCCAAGTAGGAGTCAGTCAAATTTTTCCCATTCTGTTCCCTGATACCAGCCAGTGAAACTTGTCCCTTTAAGTTTTCTAATAACGCACAGTGAAACATGTCCCATTTTGTTTACTAATAACAGTCTCTTATTCTGCTTCCTAATTACAGTCAGTGAAAATAGTGCCATTTTGTTTCCTAAGAACAGTCAAATTTCTGCTATTCTGCTACCTACAAACAGCCAGTGAAAATTCTTCCATATTGTTTCCTAATACCTGCCACTCATAACAGTCAGTCAGTGAAACCTGTTTCATTCTGTTTCCTAATAACAGCCAGTGAAACGTCTCCCATTGTGTTTCCTATTAACTGTCAGTTAAATTACTACATTTCTATTTGCGCAGAGCAGCTTGTGAACTGTCGCATTCTCTATCCTGAATGGAATCAGTGCATTCTCTCCCAGTTTGTATGCTAATAACAGTCAGTGCAATATCTCCTATTGTGATTTGCAGAACAGTCAGAGAAACCTCTCCCAATTTGTTTGCTAACTACAGCCAGTGTAACGTCTTCCATGCTTTTCCTTAAGAAGAGTCAGTGAACTTTCTCTCATTGTGTTTCCAAACAACAGACGGTGAAATTTGATCCATTCTGTTTCCTAATACCAGTGTGTGAAACCTCTCCATTCTGTTTCCTAACAACAGTCAAGGAAACTTCTCCAGTTCTATTTCTTAATTGCAGACAGTCCAAGGTCTTCCATTCCCTTTCCTCAGAAAAGCCAGTGAATCATCTGTCATTCTGATTACGGATAACAGTCAATGAAACCTGACCCAGTTTGTTTCCTATTAACAGCCAGTGAAACTTCTTCCATTCTGTTTCCCCAGAACAGCCAGTCAATCCTTTCCCATGCTGTTTCCTCAGAACAACCAGTGAAACTTCTCCCACTGTATTTCCGGCTAGGAGTCATGAAACCTCCCCCCTTCTGTTTATTGATCACATGTCAATGAAACGTCTCCCATTCGGTTTCCTATAAACAATCAATGAGTCTTCTCCCTTTCTGTTTCCTAATAACAGCCAGTGAAACTTCTCCTATTCTGTTTCCTAATAACACTCAGTGAGACCTGTCCCGTTCTGTTTCCTAATAACAGTCAGTACAACTGCTCCAATTCTGCTTCCTAATTACAGTCAGTGAAATTAGTCCCATTTTGTTTCCTAAGTACAGTCAGTGAAAATTCTCCTATTCTGCTTCCTAATAACAGCCAGTGAAAATTCTTCCTTATTGTATCCTAATACAAACCAGTGAATCTTATCACACTCTGTTCCTTAATACCAGTCAGTGAAATCTCTCTCATTCTGTTTCCAGATAACAGCCAGTGAAACATTTCCCATTCTGTCTCCTACTACCTAATAGACAAACGTCTTCCATTCTATTTCTTTAGATGAGCCAGAGAAACATCTCCTGTTCGGTTTCCTAACAACAGTCGGTGAAACTTGCCCAATTTTTTTCCTATTAACAGCCAGTGAAACTTCTTCCATTCTGTTTCCTCAGAACAGACAATGATACATTTTTCATGCTGTTCCCACAGAACAGCCCGTGAAACACCTCCCATTCTGTTCCATAATTACATTTAGTGAAACATGTCCCATTTTATTTCCTAATACCACTCAGTGAACCTTGTGTGTTTCTCTTTCCTGATAACAGCAACTGAAAATTGACCGATTCAGTTTCCTAAAAGCAGTCAGAAAAAATATTCATATTCTGTTTCCAAAAAACAGTCAGTGCAAAATATCCCATTTTGTTTCATAATAACAGTCAGTGAAACTTCAACGATTGTATTTCTTAATAACAGCTAGTGAAACTACTCCCATTCTGTTTCCTGATAACATCCACAGAAAATACTCCAATTCTGTTTCCTAATAATAGCCAGAGACATTTCTCCTATCCTATGTACTAAAAACAGCCAGTGAGAATTCTTCAATCGATTTCCTAATAACAGTTACTGAAACCTCTCCCAATATATTTCCTAATAACAGCCAGTGAAACCTGTCCCATTGGGTTTTTTCTAAAAACAGACAGTGAAACCTCTTCCATTCTATTTCCTGACAACAGCCAGTGAAAGCTCTCACATTCTGTTTCCTGATGACAGTAAGTGAAATACGTCATTTTGTTTCGTATTAACAGTCAAGTGAATATTCTCCCACTCTGTTTCCTAATAACAGTCAGTGAAACCTCTCATTCCGTTTCCCAATAACAGCCAGTAATACTATTCCAATTCAGTTTCCTAATAACAGCCAGTAAAACTATTCCAATTCTGTTTCCAAATAGCAGCCAGTCAAACTTCTCCCATTCTGTTTCCTAATAACACTCAGTGAAACATGTCCCATTCTGTTTCCTAATAACAGTCAGTACAACTGCTCTTATTCCTAATTACAGTCAGTGAAAGTAGTCCCATTTTGTTTCCTAAGAATAGTCAGTGAAAATTCTCCTATTCGTAATAACAACGAGTGAAAGTCCTCCCATTCTGTGTCCTACTAACAGTCAGTGAAACTTGTCCAACTCTGTACCGTAATAATAGCCAGTGAAACGTCTCCCAATCTGTTTCCTAAGAATGGCCAATGAAAACTCTTCCACTATGTTTCCTAATAACAGTCAATTAAATTCTCGCATTCTGTTTCCTGATAACAGCCAGTGAACCTTGTCCCATTCTGTTATCTACTAACAATCAGTGAAACCTCTCCCATTGTTTTTCCTATTAACTGTCATTTAAATTACTACATTTCTATTTGCGCAGAGCAGCTTGTGAACTGTCGCATTCTCCATCCTGAATGAAGCTTCTCGCATTCTGTTTCCAAACAACAGGCGGTGAAATTTGTTCCATTCTGGTTCTAATAGCAGTGTATGAAAGCTCTCCCATTCTGTTTCCTAATAACAGTCAGTGAAACTTCTCCAGTTCTGTTTCCAACTAACAGAGAGTGAAACGTCTCCAATTCTATTTCCTAATAACAGCCAGTCAAACGTCTTCCATTCTGTTTCCTCAGAACAGCCAGTCAATCTTTTCCCATGCTGTCTCCTCAGAACAACCAGTGAAACCTCTCCCACTATGTTTCCTGGTAGAAGTCATGAAACCTCACCCCTTCTGTTTCTTGATAAGATTTCAATGAAAAGTCTCCCATTCTGTTTCCTAAGAACAGTCAATGAGTCTTCTCCCGTTCTGTTTCCTAATAACAGCCAGTGAAAATTAACCCATTCATTTTCTTAATAACAGCTAGTAAATCTTCTCCCGTCTACCCTCTTCCGTTCTATTTCTTCAGACCAGCCAGTGACACGTCACTCATTCTGTTTCCAAGTAGGAGTCAGTCAAATTTTTTCCCATTCTGTTCCCTGATACCAGCCAGTGAAACTTGTCCCTTTAAGTTTTCTAATAACGCACAGTGAAACATGTCCCATTTTGTTTACTAATAACAGTCTCTTATTCTGCTTCCTAATTACAGTCAGTGAAAATAGTGCCATTTTGTTTCCTAAGAACAGTCAAATTTCTGCTATTCTGCTACCTACAAACAGCCAGTGAAAATTCTTCCATATTGTTTCCTAATACCTGCCAGTGAATCTTCTCCGACTCTGTTTCCTCATAACAGTCAGTGAAACCTGTTTCATTCTGTTTCCTAATAACAGCCAGTGAAACGTCTCCCATTGTGTTTCCTATTAACTGTCAGTTAAATTACTACATTTCTATTTGCGCAGAGCAGCTTGTGAACTGTCGCATTCTCTATCCTGAATGGAATCAGTGCATTCTCTCCCAGTTTGTATGCTAATAACAGTCAGTGCAATATCTCCTATTGTGATTTGCAGAACAGTCAGAGAAACCTCTCCCAATTTGTTTGCTAACTACAGCCAGTGTAACGTCTTCCATGCTTTTCCTTAAGAAGAGTCAGTGAACTTTCTCTCATTGTGTTTCCAAACAACAGACGGTGAAATTTGATCCATTCTGTTTCCTAATACCAGTGTGTGAAACCTCTCCATTCTGTTTCCTAACAACAGTCAAGGAAACTTCTCCAGTTCTATTTCTTAATTGCAGACAGTCCAAGGTCTTCCATTCCCTTTCCTCAGAAAAGCCAGTGAATCATCTGTCATTCTGATTACGGATAACAGTCAATGAAACCTGACCCAGTTTGTTTCCTATTAACAGCCAGTGAAACTTCTTCCATTCAGTTTCCCCAGAACAGCCAGTCAATCCTTTCCCATGCTGTTTCCTCAGAACAACCAGTGAAACTTCTCCCACTGTATTTCCGGCTAGGAGTCATGAAACCTCTCCCCTTCTGTTTATTGATCACATGTCAATGAAACGACTCCCATTCGGTTTCCTATAAACAATCAATGAGTCTTCTCCCTTTCTGTTTCCTAATAACAGCCAGTGAAACTTCTCCTATTCTGTTTCCTAATAACACTCAGTGAGACCTGTCCCGTTCTGTTTCCTAATAACAGTCAGTACAACTGCTCCAATTCTGCTTCCTAATTACAGTCAGTGAAATTAGTCCCATTTTGTTTCCTAAGTACAGTCAGTGAAAATTCTCCTATTCTGCTTCCTAATAACAGCCAGTGAAAATTCTTCCTTATTGTATCCTAATACAAACCAGTGAATCTTATCACACTCTGTTCCTTAATACCAGTCAGTGAAATCTCTCTCATTCTGTTTCCAGATAACAGCCAGTGAAACATTTCCCATTCTGTCTCCTACTACCTAATAGACAAACGTCTTCCATTCTATTTCTTTAGATGAGCCAGAGAAACATCTCCTGTTCGTTTTCCTAACAACAGTCGGTGAAACTTGCCCAATTTTTTTCCTATTAACAGCCAGTGAAACTTCTTCCATTCTGTTTCCTCAGAACAGACAATGATACATTTTTCATGCTGTTCCCACAGAACAGCCCGTGAAACACCTCCCATTCTGTTCCATAATTACATTTAGTGAAACATGTCCCATTTTATTTCCTAATACCACTCAGTGAACCTTGTGTGTTTCTCTTTCCTGAAAACAGCAACTGAAAATTGACCGATTCAGTTTCAAAAAAGCAGTCAGAAAAAATATTCATATTCTGTTTCCAAAAAACAGTCAGTGAAAAATATCCCATTTTGTTTCATAATAACAGTCAGTGAAACTTCAACGATTGTATTTCTTAATAACAGCTAGTGAAATTACTCCCATTCTGTTTCCTGATAACATCCACAGTAAATACTCCAATTCTGTTTCCTAATAATAGCCAGAGACATTTCTCCTATCCTATGTACTAAAAACAGCCAGTGAGAATTCTTCAATCGATTTCCTAATAACAGTTACTGAAAGCACTCCCAATATATTTCCTAATAACAGCCAGTGAAACCTGTCCCATTGGGTTTTTTCTAAAAACAGACAGTGAAACCTCTTCCATTCTATTTCCTGACAACAGCCAGTGAAAGCTCTCACATTCTGTTTCCTAATGACAGTAAGTGAAATACGTCATTTTGTTTCGTATTAACAGTCAAGTGAATATTCTCCCACTCTGTTTCCTAATAACAGTCAGTGAAACCTCTCATTCCGTTTCCCAATAACAGCCAGTAATACTATTCCAATTCTGTTTCCTAATAACAGCCAGTAAAACTATTCCAATTCTGTTTCCAAATAGCAGCCAGTCAAACTTCTCCCATTCTGTTTCCTAATAACACTCAGTGAAACATGTCCCATTCTGTTTCCTAATAACAGTCAGTACAACTGCTCTTATTCCTAATTACAGTCAGTGAAAGTAGTCCCATTTTGTTTCCTAAGAATAGTCAGTGAAAATTCTCCTATTCGTAATAACAACGAGTGAAAGTCCTCCCATTCTGTGTCCTACTAACAGTCAGTGAAACTTGTCCAACTCTGTACCGTAATAATAGCCAGTGAAACGTCTCCCAATCTGTTTCCTAAGAATGGCCAAAGAAAATTCTTCCACTATGTTTCCTAATAACAGTCAATTAAATTCTACCATTCTGTTTCCTGATAACAGCCAGTGAACCTTGTCCCATTCTGTTATCTACTAACAATCAGTGAAACCTCTCCCATTGTTTTTCCTATTAACTGTCATTTAAATTACTACATTTCTATTTGCGCAGAGCAGCTTGTGAACTGTTGCATTCTCCATCCTGAATGAAGCTTCTCGCATTCTGTTTCCAAACAACAGGCGGTGAAATTTGTTCCATTCTGCTTCTAATAGCAGTGTATGAAAGCTCTCCCATTCTGTTTCCTATTAACAGTCAGTGAAACTTCTCCAGTTCTGTTTCCAACTAACAGAGAGTGAAACGTCTCCAATTCTATTTCCTAATAACAGCCAGTCAAACGTCTTCCATTCTGTTTCCTCAGAACAGCCAGTCAATCTTTTCCCATGCTGTCTCCTCAGAACAACCAGTGAAACCTCTCCCACTATGTTTCCTGGTAGAAGTCATGAAACCTCACCCCTTCTGTTTCTTGATAAGATTTCAATGAAAAGTCTCCCATTCTGTTTCCTAAGAACAGTCAATGAGTCTTCTCCCATTCTGTTTCCTAATAACAGCCAGTGAAAATTAACCCATTCATTTTCTTAATAACAGCTAGTAAATCTTCTCCCGTCTACCCTCTTCCCTTCTATTTCTTCAGACCAGCCAGTGACACGTCACTCATTCTGTTTCCAAGTAGGAGTCAGTCAAATTTTTCCCATTCTGTTCCCTGATACCAGCCAGTGAAACTTGTCCCTTTAAGTTTTCTAATAACGCACAGTGAAACATGTCCCATTTTGTTTACTAATAACAGTCTCTTATTCTGCTTCCTAATTACAGTCAGTGAAAATAGTGCCATTTTGTTTCCTAAGAACAGTCAAATTTCTGCTATTCTGCTACCTACAAACAGCCAGTGAAAATTCTTCCATATTGTTTCCTAATACCTGCCAGTGAATCTTCTCCGACTCTGTTTCCTCATAACAGTCAGTGAAACCTGTTTCATTCTGTTTCCTAATAACAGCCAGTGAAACGTCTCCCATTGTGTTTCCTATTAACTGTCAGTTAAATTACTACATTTCTATTTGCGCAGAGCAGCTTGTGAACTGTCGCATTCTCTATCCTGAATGGAATCAGTGCATTCTCTCCCAGTTTGTATGCTAATAACAGTCAGTGCAATATCTCCTATTGTGATTTGCAGAACAGTCAGAGAAACCTCTCCCAATTTGTTTGCTAACTACAGCCAGTGTAACGTCTTCCATGCTTTTCCTTAAGAAGAGTCAGTGAACTTTCTCTCATTGTGTTTCCAAACAACAGACGGTGAAATTTGATCCATTCTGTTTCCTAATACCAGTGTGTGAAACCTCTCCATTCTGTTTCCTAACAACAGTCAAGGAAACTTCTCCAGTTCTATTTCTTAATTGCAGACAGTCCAAGGTCTTCCATTCCCTTTCCTCAGAAAAGCCAGTGAATCATCTGTCATTCTGATTACGGATAACAGTCAATGAAACCTGACCCAGTTTGTTTCCTATTAACAGCCAGTGAAACTTCTTCCATTCAGTTTCCCCAGAACAGCCAGTCAATCCTTTCCCATGCTGTTTCCTCAGAACAACCAGTGAAACTTCTCCCACTGTATTTCCGGCTAGGAGTCATGAAACCTCTCCCCTTCTGTTTATTGATCACATGTCAATGAAACGACTCCCATTCGGTTTCCTATAAACAATCAATGAGTCTTCTCCCTTTCTGTTTCCTAATAACAGCCAGTGAAACTTCTCCTATTCTGTTTCCTAATAACACTCAGTGAGACCTGTCCCGTTCTGTTTCCTAATAACAGTCAGTACAACTGCTCCAATTCTGCTTCCTAATTACAGTCAGTGAAATTAGTCCCATTTTGTTTCCTAAGTACAGTCAGTGAAAATTCTCCTATTCTGCTTCCTAATAACAGCCAGTGAAAATTCTTCCTTATTGTATCCTAATACAAACCAGTGAATCTTATCACACTCTGTTCCTTAATACCAGTCAGTGAAATCTCTCTCATTCTGTTTCCAGATAACAGCCAGTGAAACATTTCCCATTCTGTCTCCTACTACCTAATAGACAAACGTCTTCCATTCTATTTCTTTAGATGAGCCAGAGAAACATCTCCTGTTCGTTTTCCTAACAACAGTCGGTGAAACTTGCCCAATTTTTTTCCTATTAACAGCCAGTGAAACTTCTTCCATTCTGTTTCCTCAGAACAGACAATGATACATTTTTCATGCTGTTCCCACAGAACAGCCCGTGAAACACCTCCCATTCTGTTCCATAATTACATTTAGTGAAACATGTCCCATTTTATTTCCTAATACCACTCAGTGAACCTTGTGTGTTTCTCTTTCCTGAAAACAGCAACTGAAAATTGACCGATTCAGTTTCAAAAAAGCAGTCAGAAAAAATATTCATATTCTGTTTCCAAAAAACAGTCAGTGAAAAATATCCCATTTTGTTTCATAATAACAGTCAGTGAAACTTCAACGATTGTATTTCTTAATAACAGCTAGTGAAATTACTCCCATTCTGTTTCCTGATAACATCCACAGTAAATACTCCAATTCTGTTTCCTAATAATAGCCAGAGACATTTCTCCTATCCTATGTACTAAAAACAGCCAGTGAGAATTCTTCAATCGATTTCCTAATAACAGTTACTGAAAGCACTCCCAATATATTTCCTAATAACAGCCAGTGAAACCTGTCCCATTGGGTTTTTTCTAAAAACAGACAGTGAAACCTCTTCCATTCTATTTCCTGACAACAGCCAGTGAAAGCTCTCACATTCTGTTTCCTAATGACAGTAAGTGAAATACGTCATTTTGTTTCGTATTAACAGTCAAGTGAATATTCTCCCACTCTGTTTCCTAATAACAGTCAGTGAAACCTCTCATTCCGTTTCCCAATAACAGCCAGTAATACTATTCCAATTCTGTTTCCTAATAACAGCCAGTAAAACTATTCCAATTCTGTTTCCAAATAGCAGCCAGTCAAACTTCTCCCATTCTGTTTCCTAATAACACTCAGTGAAACATGTCCCATTCTGTTTCCTAATAACAGTCAGTACAACTGCTCTTATTCCTAATTACAGTCAGTGAAAGTAGTCCCATTTTGTTTCCTAAGAATAGTCAGTGAAAATTCTCCTATTCGTAATAACAACGAGTGAAAGTCCTCCCATTCTGTGTCCTACTAACAGTCAGTGAAACTTGTCCAACTCTGTACCGTAATAATAGCCAGTGAAACGTCTCCCAATCTGTTTCCTAAGAATGGCCAAAGAAAATTCTTCCACTATGTTTCCTAATAACAGTCAATTAAATTCTACCATTCTGTTTCCTGATAACAGCCAGTGAACCTTGTCCCATTCTGTTATCTACGAACAATCAGTGAAACCTCTCCCATTGTTTTTCCTATTAACTGTCATTTAAATTACTACATTTCTATTTGCGCAGAGCAGCTTGTGAACTGTTGCATTCTCCATCCTGAATGAAGCTTCTCGCATTCTGTTTCCAAACAACAGGCGGTGAAATTTGTTCCATTCTGCTTCTAATAGCAGTGTATGAAAGCTCTCCCATTCTGTTTCCTATTAACAGTCAGTGAAACTTCTCCAGTTCTGTTTCCAACTAACAGAGAGTGAAACGTCTCCAATTCTATTTCCTAATAACAGCCAGTCAAACGTCTTCCATTCTGTTTCCTCAGAACAGCCAGTCAATCTTTTCCCATGCTGTCTCCTCAGAACAACCAGTGAAACCTCTCCCACTATGTTTCCTGGTAGAAGTCATGAAACCTCACCCCTTCTGTTTCTTGATAAGATTTCAATGAAAAGTCTCCCATTCTGTTTCCTAAGAACAGTCAATGAGTCTTCTCCCGTTCTGTTTCCTAATAACAGCCAGTGAAAATTAACCCATTCATTTTCTTAATAACAGCTAGTAAATCTTCTCCCGTCTACCCTCTTCCCTTCTATTTCTTCAGACCAGCCAGTGACACGTCACTCATTCTGTTTCCAAGTAGGAGTCAGTCAAATTTTTCCCATTCTGTTCCCTGATACCAGCCAGTGAAACTTGTCCCTTTAAGTTTTCTAATAACGCACAGTGAAACATGTCCCATTTTGTTTACTAATAACAGTCTCTTATTCTGCTTCCTAATTACAGTCAGTGAAAATAGTGCCATTTTGTTTCCTAAGAACAGTCAAATTTCTGCTATTCTGCTACCTACAAACAGCCAGTGAAAATTCTTCCATATTGTTTCCTAATACCTGCCAGTGAATCTTCTCCGACTCTGTTTCCTCATAACAGTCAGTGAAACCTGTTTCATTCTGTTTCCTAATAACAGCCAGTGAAACGTCTCCCATTGTGTTTCCTATTAACTGTCAGTTAAATTACTACATTTCTATTTGCGCAGAGCAGCTTGTGAACTGTCGCATTCTCTATCCTGAATGGAATCAGTGCATTCTCTCCCAGTTTGTATGCTAATAACAGTCAGTGCAATATCTCCTATTGTGATTTGCAGAACAGTCAGAGAAACCTCTCCCAATTTGTTTGCTAACTACAGCCAGTGTAACGTCTTCCATGCTTTTCCTTAAGAAGAGTCAGTGAACTTTCTCTCATTGTGTTTCCAAACAACAGACGGTGAAATTTGATCCATTCTGTTTCCTAATACCAGTGTGTGAAACCTCTCCATTCTGTTTCCTAACAACAGTCAAGGAAACTTCTCCAGTTCTATTTCTTAATTGCAGACAGTCCAAGGTCTTCCATTCCCTTTCCTCAGAAAAGCCAGTGAATCATCTGTCATTCTGATTACGGATAACAGTCAATGAAACCTGACCCAGTTTGTTTCCTATTAACAGCCAGTGAAACTTCTTCCATTCAGTTTCCCCAGAACAGCCAGTCAATCCTTTCCCATGCTGTTTCCTCAGAACAACCAGTGAAACTTCTCCCACTGTATTTCCGGCTAGGAGTCATGAAACCTCTCCCCTTCTGTTTATTGATCACATGTCAATGAAACATCTCCCATTCGGTTTCCTATAAACAATCAATGAGTCTTCTCCCTTTCTGTTTCCTAATAACAGCCAGTGAAACTTCTCCTATTCTGTTTCCTAATAACACTCAGTGAGACCTGTCCCGTTCTGTTTCCTAATAACAGTCAGTACAACTGCTCCAATTCTGCTTCCTAATTACAGTCAGTGAAATTAGTCCCATTTTGTTTCCTAAGTACAGTCAGTGAAAATTCTCCTATTCTGCTTCCTAATAACAGCCAGTGAAAATTCTTCCTTATTGTATCCTAATACAAACCAGTGAATCTTATCACACTCTGTTCCTTAATACCAGTCAGTGAAATCTCTCTCATTCTGTTTCCAGATAACAGCCAGTGAAACATTTCCCATTCTGTCTCCTACTACCTAATAGACAAACGTCTTCCATTCTATTTCTTTAGTGAGCCAGAGAAACATCTCCTGTTCGTTTTCCTAACAACAGTCGGTGAAACTTGCCCAATTTTTTTCCTATTAACAGCCAGTGAAACTTCTTCCATTCTGTTTCCTCAGAACAGACAATGATACATTTTTCATGCTGTTCCCACAGAACAGCCCGTGAAACACCTCCCATTCTGTTCCATAATTACATTTAGTGAAACATGTCCCATTTTATTTCCTAATACCACTCAGTGAACCTTGTGTGTTTCTCTTTCCTGATAACAGCAACTGAAAATTGACCGATTCAGTTTCAAAAAAGCAGTCAGAAAAAAATTCATATTCTGTTTCCAAAAAACAGTCAGTGCAAAATATCCCATTTTGTTTCATAATAACAGTCAGTGAAACTTCAACGATTGTATTTCTTAATAACAGCTAGTGAAATTACTCCCATTCTGTTTCCTGATAACATCCACAGTAAATACTCCAATTCTGTTTCCTAATAATAGCCAGAGACATTTCTCCTATCCTATGTACTAAAAACAGCCAGTGAGAATTCTTCAATCGATTTCCTAATAACAGTTACTGAAACCTCTCCCAATATATTTCCTAATAACAGCCAGTGAAACCTGTCCCATTGGGTTTTTTCTAAAAACAGACAGTGAAACCTCTTCCATTCTATTTCCTGACAACAGCCAGTGAAAGCTCTCACATTCTGTTTCCTAATGACAGTAAGTGAAATACGTCATTTTGTTTCGTATTAACAGTCAAGTGAATATTCTCCCACTCTGTTTCCTAATAACAGTCAGTGAAACCTCTCATTCCGTTTCCCAATAACAGCCAGTAAAACTATTCCAATTCTGTTTCCAAATAGCAGCCAGTCAAACTTCTCCCATTCTGTTTCCTAATAACACTCAGTGAAACATGTCCCATTCTGTTTCCTAATAACAGTCAGTACAACTGCTCTTATTCCTAATTACTGTCAGTGAAAGTAGTCCCATTTTGTTTCCTAAGAATAGTCAGTGAAAATTCTCCTATTCGTAATAACAACGAGTGAAAGTCCTCCCATTCTGTGTCCTACTAACAGTCAGTGAAACTTGTCCAACTCTGTACCGTAATAATAGCCAGTGAAACGTCTCCCAATCTGTTTCCTAAGAATGGCCAATGAAAACTCTTCCAATATGTTTCCTAATAACAGTCAATTAAATTCTCGCATTCTGTTTCCTGATAACAGCCAGTGAACCTTGTCCCATTCTGTTATCTACTAACAATCAGTGAAACGTCTCCCATTGTGTTTCCTATTAACTGTCAGTTAAATTGCTACATTTCTATTTGCGCAGAGCAGCTTGTGAACTGTCGCATTCTCTATCCTGAATGAAATAACTGAATCCTCTCCCAGTGTGTTTGCTAATAACAGTCAGTGGAATATCTCCTATTGTGATTTCTCAGAACAGTCATGAAACTTCTCCCAATCTGTTTGCTAACTACAGCCAGTGAAACGTCTTCCATACTTTTCCTTAAGAACAGTCAGTGAACCTTCTCGCATTCTGTTTCCAAACAACAGGCGGTGAAATTTGTTCCATTCTGGTTCTAATAGCAGTGTATGAAAGCTCTCCCATTCTGTTTCCTAATAACAGTCAGTGAAACTTCTCCAGTTCTGTTTCCAACTAACAGAGAGTGAAACGTCTCCAATTCTATTTCCTAATAACAGCCAGTCAAACGTCTTCCATTCTGTTTCCTCAGAACAGCCAGTCAATCTTTTCCCATGCTGTCTCCTCAGAACAACCAGTGAAACCTCTCCCACTATGTTTCCTGGTAGAAGTCATGAAACCTCACCCCTTCTGTTTCTTGATAAGATTTCAATGAAAAGTCTCCCATTCTGTTTCCTAAGAACAGTCAATGAGTCTTCTCCCGTTCTGTTTCCTAATAACAGCCAGTGAAAATTAACCCATTCATTTTCTTAATAACAGCTAGTAAATCTTCTCCCGTCTACCCTCTTCCGTTCTATTTCTTCAGACCAGCCAGTGACACGTCACTCATTCTGTTTCCAAGTAGGAGTCAGTCAAATTTTTCCCATTCTGTTCCCTGATACCAGCCAGTGAAACTTGTCCCTTTAAGTTTTCTAATAACGCACAGTGAAACATGTCCCATTTTGTTTACTAATAACAGTCTCTTATTCTGCTTCCTAATTACAGTCAGTGAAAATAGTGCCATTTTGTTTCCTAAGAACAGTCAAATTTCTGCTATTCTGCTACCTACAAACAGCCAGTGAAAATTCTTCCATATTGTTTCCTAATACCTGCCAGTGAATCTTCTCCGACTCTGTTTCCTCATAACAGTCAGTGAAACCTGTTTCATTCTGTTTCCTAATAACAGCCAGTGAAACGTCTCCCATTGTGTTTCCTATTAACTGTCAGTTAAATTACTACATTTCTATTTGCGCAGAGCAGCTTGTGAACTGTCGCATTCTCTATCCTGAATGGAATCAGTGCATTCTCTCCCAGTTTGTATGCTAATAACAGTCAGTGCAATATCTCCTATTGTGATTTGCAGAACAGTCAGAGAAACCTCTCCCAATTTGTTTGCTAACTACAGCCAGTGTAACGTCTTCCATGCTTTTCCTTAAGAAGAGTCAGTGAACTTTCTCTCATTGTGTTTCCAAACAACAGACGGTGAAATTTGATCCATTCTGTTTCCTAATACCAGTGTGTGAAACCTCTCCATTCTGTTTCCTAACAACAGTCAAGGAAACTTCTCCAGTTCTATTTCTTAATTGCAGACAGTCCAAGGTCTTCCATTCCCTTTCCTCAGAAAAGCCAGTGAATCATCTGTCATTCTGATTACGGATAACAGTCAATGAAACCTGACCCAGTTTGTTTCCTATTAACAGCCAGTGAAACTTCTTCCATTCAGTTTCCCCAGAACAGCCAGTCAATCCTTTCCCATGCTGTTTCCTCAGAACAACCAGTGAAACTTCTCCCACTGTATTTCCGGCTAGGAGTCATGAAACCTCTCCCCTTCTGTTTATTGATCACATGTCAATGAAACGACTCCCATTCGGTTTCCTATAAACAATCAATGAGTCTTCTCCCTTTCTGTTTCCTAATAACAGCCAGTGAAACTTCTCCTATTCTGTTTCCTAATAACACTCAGTGAGACCTGTCCCGTTCTGTTTCCTAATAACAGTCAGTACAACTGCTCCAATTCTGCTTCCTAATTACAGTCAGTGAAATTAGTCCCATTTTGTTTCCTAAGTACAGTCAGTGAAAATTCTCCTATTCTGCTTCCTAATAACAGCCAGTGAAAATTCTTCCTTATTGTATCCTAATACAAACCAGTGAATCTTATCACACTCTGTTCCTTAATACCAGTCAGTGAAATCTCTCTCATTCTGTTTCCAGATAACAGCCAGTGAAACATTTCCCATTCTGTCTCCTACTACCTAATAGACAAACGTCTTCCATTCTATTTCTTTAGATGAGCCAGAGAAACATCTCCTGTTCGGTTTCCTAACAACAGTCGGTGAAACTTGCCCAATTTTTTTCCTATTAACAGCCAGTGAAACTTCTTCCATTCTGTTTCCTCAGAACAGACAATGATACATTTTTCATGCTGTTCCCACAGAACAGCCCGTGAAACACCTCCCATTCTGTTCCATAATTACATTTAGTGAAACATGTCCCATTTTATTTCCTAATACCACTCAGTGAACCTTGTGTGTTTCTCTTTCCTGATAACAGCAACTGAAAATTGACCGATTCAGTTTCAAAAAAGCAGTCAGAAAAAATATTCATATTCTGTTTCCAAAAAACAGTCAGTGCAAAATATCCCATTTTGTTTCATAATAACAGTCAGTGAAACTTCAACGATTGTATTTCTTAATAACAGCTAGTGAAACTACTCCCATTCTGTTTCCTGATAACATCCACAGTAAATACTCCAATTCTGTTTCCTAATAATAGCCAGAGACATTTCTCCTATCCTATGTACTAAAAACAGCCAGTGAGAATTCTTCAATCGATTTCCTAATAACAGTTACTGAAACCTCTCCCAATATATTTCCTAATAACAGCCAGTGAAACCTGTCCCATTGGGTTTTTTCTAAAAACAGACAGTGAAACCTCTTCCATTCTATTTCCTGACAACAGCCAGTGAAAGCTCTCACATTCTGTTTCCTAATGACAGTAAGTGAAATACGTCATTTTGTTTCGTATTAACAGTCAAGTGAATATTCTCCCACTCTGTTTCCTAATAACAGTCAGTGAAACCTCTCATTCCGTTTCCCAATAACAGCCAGTAATACTATTCCAATTCTGTTTCCTAATAACAGCCAGTAAAACTATTCCAATTCTGTTTCCAAATAGCAGCCAGTCAAACTTCTCCCATTCTGTTTCCTAATAACACTCAGTGAAACATGTCCCATTCTGTTTCCTAATAACAGTCAGTACAACTGCTCTTATTCCTAATTACAGTCAGTGAAAGTAGTCCCATTTTGTTTCCTAAGAATAGTCAGTGAAAATTCTCCTATTCGTAATAACAACGAGTGAAAGTCCTCCCATTCTGTGTCCTACTAACAGTCAGTGAAACTTGTCCAACTCTGTACCGTAATAATAGCCAGTGAAACGTCTCCCAATCTGTTTCCTAAGAATGGCCAAAGAAAACTCTTCCAATATGTTTCCTAATGACAGTCAATTAAATTCTCGCATTCTGTTTCCTGATAACAGCCAGTGAACCTTGTCCCATTCTGTTATCTACTAACAATCAGTGAAACGTCTCCCATTGTGTTTCCTATTAACTGTCAGTTCAATTGCTACATTTCTATTTGCGCCGAGCAGCTTGTGAACTGTCGCATTCTCTATCCTGAATGAAATAACTGAATCATCTCCAAGTGTGTTTGCTAATAACAGTCAGTGGAATATCTCCTATTGTGATTTCTCAGAACAGTCAGTGAAACTTCTCCCAATCTGTTTGCTAACTACAGCCAGTGAAACGTCTTCCATACTTTTCCTTAAGAACAGTCAGTGAACCTTCTCGCATTCTGTTTCCAAACAACAGGCGGTGAAATTTGTTCCATTCTGGTTCTAACACCAGTGTATGAAAGCTCTCCCATTCTGTTTCCTAATAACAGTCAGTGAAACTTCTCCAGTTCTGTTTCCAACTAACAGAGAGTGAAACGTCTCCAATTCTATTTCCTAATAACAGCCAGTCAAACGTCTTCCATTCTGTTTCCTCAGAACAGCCAGTCAATCTTTTCCCATGCTGTCTCCTCAGAACAACCAGTGAATCCTCTCCCACTATGTTTCCTGGTAGAAGTCATGAAACCTCACCCCTTCTGTTTCTTGATAAGATTTCAATGAAAAGTCTCCCATTCTGTTTCCTAAGAACAGTCAATGAGTCTTCTCCCGTTCTGTTTCCTAATAACAGCCAGTGAAAATTAACCCATTCATTTTCTTAATAACAGCTAGTAAATCTTCTCCCGTCTACCCTCTTCCCTTCTATTTCTTCAGACCAGCCAGTGACACGTCACTCATTCTGTTTCCAAGTAGGAGTCAGTCAAATTTTTCCCATTCTGTTCCCTGATACCAGCCAGTGAAACTTGTCCCTTTAAGTTTTCTAATAACGCACAGTGAAACATGTCCCATTTTGTTTACTAATAACAGTCTCTTATTCTGCTTCCTAATTACAGTCAGTGAAAATAGTGCCATTTTGTTTCCTAAGAACAGTCAAATTTCTGCTATTCTGCTACCTACAAACAGCCAGTGAAAATTCTTCCATATTGTTTCCTAATACCTGCCAGTGAATCTTCTCCGACTCTGTTTCCTCATAACAGTCAGTGAAACCTGTTTCATTCTGTTTCCTAATAACAGCCAGTGAAACGTCTCCCATTGTGTTTCCTATTAACTGTCAGTTAAATTACTACATTTCTATTTGCGCAGAGCAGCTTGTGAACTGTCGCATTCTCTATCCTGAATGGAATCAGTGCATTCTCTCCCAGTTTGTATGCTAATAACAGTCAGTGCAATATCTCCTATTGTGATTTGCAGAACAGTCAGAGAAACCTCTCCCAATTTGTTTGCTAACTACAGCCAGTGTAACGTCTTCCATGCTTTTCCTTAAGAAGAGTCAGTGAACTTTCTCTCATTGTGTTTCCAAACAACAGACGGTGAAATTTGATCCATTCTGTTTCCTAATACCAGTGTGTGAAACCTCTCCATTCTGTTTCCTAACAACAGTCAAGGAAACTTCTCCAGTTCTATTTCTTAATTGCAGACAGTCCAAGGTCTTCCATTCCCTTTCCTCAGAAAAGCCAGTGAATCATCTGTCATTCTGATTACGGATAACAGTCAATGAAACCTGACCCAGTTTGTTTCCTATTAACAGCCAGTGAAACTTCTTCCATTCAGTTTCCCCAGAACAGCCAGTCAATCCTTTCCCATGCTGTTTCCTCAGAACAAACAGTGAAACTTCTCCCACTGTATTTCCGGCTAGGAGTCATGAAACCTCTCCCCTTCTGTTTATTGATCACATGTCAATGAAACGACTCCCATTCGGTTTCCTATAAACAATCAATGAGTCTTCTCCCTTTCTGTTTCCTAATAACAGCCAGTGAAACTTCTCCTATTCTGTTTCCTAATAACACTCAGTGAGACCTGTCCCGTTCTGTTTCCTAATAACAGTCAGTACAACTGCTCCAATTCTGCTTCCTAATTACAGTCAGTGAAATTAGTCCCATTTTGTTTCCTAAGTACAGTCAGTGAAAATTCTCCTATTCTGCTTCCTAATAACAGCCAGTGAAAATTCTTCCTTATTGTATCCTAATACAAACCAGTGAATCTTATCACACTCTGTTCCTTAATACCAGTCAGTGAAATCTCTCTCATTCTGTTTCCAGATAACAGCCAGTGAAACATTTCCCATTCTGTCTCCTACTACCTAATAGACAAACGTCTTCCATTCTATTTCTTTAGATGAGCCAGAGAAACATCTCCTGTTCGTTTTCCTAACAACAGTCGGTGAAACTTGCCCAATTTTTTTCCTATTAACAGCCAGTGAAACTTCTTCCATTCTGTTTCCTCAGAACAGACAATGATACATTTTTCATGCTGTTCCCACAGAACAGCCCGTGAAACACCTCCCATTCTGTTCCATAATTACATTTAGTGAAACATGTCCCATTTTATTTCCTAATACCACTCAGTGAACCTTGTGTGTTTCTCTTTCCTGATAACAGCAACTGAAAATTGACCGATTCAGTTTCAAAAAAGCAGTCAGAAAAAATATTCATATTCTGTTTCCAAAAAACAGTCAGTGCAAAATATCCCATTTTGTTTCATAATAACAGTCAGTGAAACTTCAACGATTGTATTTCTTAATAACAGCTAGTGAAACTACTCCCATTCTGTTTCCTGATAACATCCACAGTAAATACTCCAATTCTGTTTCCTAATAATAGCCAGAGACATTTCTCCTATCCTATGTACTAAAAACAGCCAGTGAGAATTCTTCAATCGATTTCCTAATAACAGTTACTGAAACCTCTCCCAATATATTTCCTAATAACAGCCAGTGAAACCTGTCCCATTGGGTTTTTTCTAAAAACAGACAGTGAAACCTCTTCCATTCTATTTCCTGACAACAGCCAGTGAAAGCTCTCACATTCTGTTTCCTAATGACAGTAAGTGAAATACGTCATTTTGTTTCGTATTAACAGTCAAGTGAATATTCTCCCACTCTGTTTCCTAATAACAGTCAGTGAAACCTCTCATTCCGTTTCCCAATAACAGCCAGTAATACTATTCCAATTCTGTTTCCTAATAACAGCCAGTAAAACTATTCCAATTCTGTTTCCAAATAGCAGCCAGTCAAACTTCTCCCATTCTGTTTCCTAATAACACTCAGTGAAACATGTCCCATTCTGTTTCCTAATAACAGTCAGTACAACTGCTCTTATTCCTAATTACAGTCAGTGAAAGTAGTCCCATTTTGTTTCCTAAGAATAGTCAGTGAAAATTCTCCTATTCGTAATAACAACGAGTGAAAGTCCTCCCATTCTGTGTCCTACTAACAGTCAGTGAAACTTGTCCAACTCTGTACCGTAATAATAGCCAGTGAAACGTCTCCCAATCTGTTTCCTAAGAATGGCCAAAGAAAACTCTTCCAATATGTTTCCTAATGACAGTCAATTAAATTCTCGCATTCTGTTTCCTGATAACAGCCAGTGAACCTTGTCCCATTCTGTTATCTACTAACAATCAGTGAAACGTCTCCCATTGTGTTTCCTATTAACTGTCAGTTCAATTGCTACATTTCTATTTGCGCCGAGCAGCTTGTGAACTGTCGCATTCTCTATCCTGAATGAAATAACTGAATCATCTCCAAGTGTGTTTGCTAATAACAGTCAGTGGAATATCTCCTATTGTGATTTCTCAGAACAGTCAGTGAAACTTCTCCCAATCTGTTTGCTAACTACAGCCAGTGAAACGTCTTCCATACTTTTCCTTAAGAACAGTCAGTGAACCTTCTCGCATTCTGTTTCCAAACAACAGGCGGTGAAATTTGTTCCATTCTGGTTCTAACACCAGTGTATGAAAGCTCTCCCATTCTGTTTCCTAATAACAGTCAGTGAAACTTCTCCAGTTCTGTTTCCAACTAACAGAGAGTGAAACGTCTCCAATTCTATTTCCTAATAACAGCCAGTCAAACGTCTTCCATTCTGTTTCCTCAGAACAGCCAGTCAATCTTTTCCCATGCTGTCTCCTCAGAACAACCAGTGAATCCTCTCCCACTATGTTTCCTGGTAGAAGTCATGAAACCTCACCCCTTCTGTTTCTTGATAAGATTTCAATGAAAAGTCTCCCATTCTGTTTCCTAAGAACAGTCAATGAGTCTTCTCCCGTTCTGTTTCCTAATAACAGCCAGTGAAAATTAACCCATTCATTTTCTTAATAACAGCTAGTAAATCTTCTCCCGTCTACCCTCTTCCCTTCTATTTCTTCAGACCAGCCAGTGACACGTCACTCATTCTGTTTCCAAGTAGGAGTCAGTCAAATTTTTCCCATTCTGTTCCCTGATACCAGCCAGTGAAACTTGTCCCTTTAAGTTTTCTAATAACGCACAGTGAAACATGTCCCATTTTGTTTACTAATAACAGTCTCTTATTCTGCTTCCTAATTACAGTCAGTGAAAATAGTGCCATTTTGTTTCCTAAGAACAGTCAAATTTCTGCTATTCTGCTACCTACAAACAGCCAGTGAAAATTCTTCCATATTGTTTCCTAATACCTGCCAGTGAATCTTCTCCGACTCTGTTTCCTCATAACAGTCAGTGAAACCTGTTTCATTCTGTTTCCTAATAACAGCCAGTGAAACGTCTCCCATTGTGTTTCCTATTAACTGTCAGTTAAATTACTACATTTCTATTTGCGCAGAGCAGCTTGTGAACTGTCGCATTCTCTATCCTGAATGGAATCAGTGCATTCTCTCCCAGTTTGTATGCTAATAACAGTCAGTGCAATATCTCCTATTGTGATTTGCAGAACAGTCAGAGAAACCTCTCCCAATTTGTTTGCTAACTACAGCCAGTGTAACGTCTTCCATGCTTTTCCTTAAGAAGAGTCAGTGAACTTTCTCTCATTGTGTTTCCAAACAACAGACGGTGAAATTTGATCCATTCTGTTTCCTAATACCAGTGTGTGAAACCTCTCCATTCTGTTTCCTAACAACAGTCAAGGAAACTTCTCCAGTTCTATTTCTTAATTGCAGACAGTCCAAGGTCTTCCATTCCCTTTCCTCAGAAAAGCCAGTGAATCATCTGTCATTCTGATTACGGATAACAGTCAATGAAACCTGACCCAGTTTGTTTCCTATTAACAGCCAGTGAAACTTCTTCCATTCAGTTTCCCCAGAACAGCCAGTCAATCCTTTCCCATGCTGTTTCCTCAGAACAAACAGTGAAACTTCTCCCACTGTATTTCCGGCTAGGAGTCATGAAACCTCTCCCCTTCTGTTTATTGATCACATGTCAATGAAACGACTCCCATTCGGTTTCCTATAAACAATCAATGAGTCTTCTCCCTTTCTGTTTCCTAATAACAGCCAGTGAAACTTCTCCTATTCTGTTTCCTAATAACACTCAGTGAGACCTGTCCCGTTCTGTTTCCTAATAACAGTCAGTACAACTGCTCCAATTCTGCTTCCTAATTACAGTCAGTGAAATTAGTCCCATTTTGTTTCCTAAGTACAGTCAGTGAAAATTCTCCTATTCTGCTTCCTAATAACAGCCAGTGAAAATTCTTCCTTATTGTATCCTAATACAAACCAGTGAATCTTATCACACTCTGTTCCTTAATACCAGTCAGTGAAATCTCTCTCATTCTGTTTCCAGATAACAGCCAGTGAAACATTTCCCATTCTGTCTCCTAATAACTAATAGACAAACGTCTTCCATTCTATTTCTTTAGATGAGCCAGAGAAACATCTCCTGTTCGGTTTCCTAACAACAGTCGGTGAAACTTGCCCAATTTTTTTCCTATTAACAGCCAGTGAAACTTCTTCCATTCTGTTTCCTCAGAACAGACAATGATACATTTTTCATGCTGTTCCCACAGAACAGCCCGTGAAACACCTCCCATTCTGTTCCATAATTACATTTAGTGAAACATGTCCCATTTTATTTCCTAATACCACTCAGTGAACCTTGTGTGTTTCTCTTTCCTGATAACAGCAACTGAAAATTGACCGATTCAGTTTCAAAAAAGCAGTCAGAAAAAAATTCATATTCTGTTTCCAAAAAACAGTCAGTGCAAAATATCCCATTTTGTTTCATAATAACAGTCAGTGAAACTTCAACGATTGTATTTCTTAATAAC
>NW_026867514.1:1667072-1760854 GCF_020745735.1 Hemiscyllium ocellatum | reverse complement strand
GAACGTAGTTTTCTTTCAATTTTCAGAAATATACAGACCTCTGGAAAGGCTGAAGCATTGAGAAACTTCAAACATAAGCAAACGGATACAATAAAATTCATAAAAATAGGTAAGGTAAATTACGAAATAAGCCAGGCACAAAATATCAAAAAGAATAGCAAGTGCTTCTATTGGTATGCTGAAGGAACAAAATCGCTGAAGTAAATGTTGGTCCCTTGGAAGGTGAAACCGCTGAGTTAATAGGGGAACACTGAAATAGCAGAGCTGCTAAATCAAAACTTTCCTCAGCTTTCACATTGGAGGACAGCAATACTATCCGTATTGGAACAGGCAAGTTAGAGGCTGTAGAAAGAATAGAACTTAAACAATCAACGTTGACATGTACACTATCAGGATTGAGGGCGGACAGGTCCCCTGAGCCTAATGGCCCACATTCTAATGTACTAAAGCAAGTGGCGGCAGAGATAGTGGATTCGTTAGTTACAATATTCCAAAATTCCTTGGACATAAGAAAGATTAATTGACTTTATTTAAGACTGAGATAGGTAGATTCTTGATTGTCAAGGTGATCAATGGTTACGGGGAGAAAGCGCCAGAAACGAGTTGACTTCACCCTACTATCGTTAAGAAGGTCAAGAGCAGCAGTTACATGGCAGACCATTACCTGCAAGTTCTCTTCAAAGGCACTCACTGTTGGAGCAGCACCCACATCTCAACACACGGAGATTACAAAGATAAAGATGGGAGAAACCATTGGAGAGATTTGAAGACTAAAATGAGAATTTTAAAATTTCGTTGTTGCTTGAATGGGCACCAGCACAGGTCAGTGGTCACATGAGCCACAGAAGAATGAGAACTGTTGCCATGAAACAAGAGCAAAGTCTTAGATGATTTCAAGTTTCCAGAAGGGCAAATGCGTAAAATTATTGATTGCAGCATTGAACTAGTCAAGCCTGGAGGTCAGGAAGGGACCAAAGATGATTCTAGCAGCAGCAGCTACTTTGAAAATGGGACAGGCTCGAATGAGATGACAGAGGTGGATATAGGTGGCTTCGTGCTGGCACAGATCAGAAGTTCCTCTCAGAATCCAATGCAGCAAGTTATGAACAGCCTGGCTGAATCTGAGAGTTAGAAGGGAGAGGGAGATGCAGGCAGTAGCTCAGGAATGAAGATGGATGCAAAAACTGGAAACCAGTGGCTTCATTCTTCCCAGTGTTAATTGGAGTGGATCCATCAATATGAAGAATCTCAGCAACCAGAATGGACCATGAAGCTGGTGAGTTTTGAGAAGGTTTGTAGCTCAGTGTGAGGTTCTGGATGTAGGTTTGCTCGCTGAGCTGGAAAGTTAATTTTCAGGCGTTTCATCACTGTACTCGGTAACATCTGCAGTGAGCCTCCAGATGAAGCACTAGTGGTGTAGCCCATTTTCTATTTAGATGTTTGGGTTTCTTTGGGTTGGTGATGTCATTTCCTGTGGTGACATCATTTTATTGTGATGTCATTTCCTGTCTTTTTCAGGGTGTGCAAACGGCATCCAAGACAATGTATTTGTTGATAGAATTCTGGTTGGAATGCCATGCTTCTAGGAATTCTCGTGCATGTCTCTGTTTGGCTTGTCCTAGGATGGATGTGTTGTCCCAGTCTAAGTGGTGTCCTTCCACATGCATCTGTAAGGATACTAGGGATAGTGGGTGATGTCTTTTTGTGGCTAGTTGATGTTCATATATCCTGGTGGCTAGTTTTCTGCCTGTTTGTCCAATGTAGAGACACCACATCCATCCTCAGGTAAGGGTCTGTTTCTGTGTTGTCTGACTCTAACTCTACTGTACTGGTCTTCACAGCCATTTTCTTGCCTTCCCCAATACCCATCCAATTCATTGTTGTTCAAAATATCAGATGAACTCAGCCTTGATTATATTCAGTGACCCCATAACTGCAGGAATACATCCCCACTTCTGAATTCCATTCCTCTTGCTAATATACTGCGCATTGCCTGCTGCATCTGTCTGACAACTGGCATTGATTGGTGTGGAAGAACATGTTGCTGGAAAAGGCACAGCAGATCAGGCAACATCAGAGAAGCAGGAGAATTGGCTCAAAATGTCAATTCTCCTGCTCCTCTGATGCTGCCTGAACAGCTGTGCTTTTCCAGCAACACACTCTCAACTCTGATCTCAAGCATTTGCAGACCTCAATTTCTCCTGGTGTGAAAAAAACGCTGAGAGCCCTTTGTCCATCCACACATCATTCCTGATGAAGGGCTTGTGCGTGAAACATCGACTCTCCTGCTCCTCGGATGCTGTCTAACCTGCTGTGCTTCCAGCGCCACATTTTTTTGACTCTGATCTCCAGCATCTGCCGTCCTCACTTACTCCATATCCCAATATATGACCACTTAAACAATGCAACTCCTTTGTGCTACTTTATTTTTCCACAACAAAGGCTATAACTTCACACTGAGGTACTGTATCTGCCTTGTGTTTGACAAGTGGGACACAGACCTGGACCAACTTTTCCAGTCTGTCCCCTCCCTGGATTCCCTCCCTTTGCTTTCAGTTGTTTTACGTCAAAATTTAATCCCAGCATGAAATCAAAGAGATTAGAAAAGTGGGTGAGAAGAGAGAGCGCCGTATTCACAGATGTTAGACAGAGAAAGTTGCAGTCTGTGGTGAATCTCAATCTTCATTCATAGAGAAAGGAGCAGCAGCATCTTGAGAAGCTAATGGTCCACCTTCCGCATTCAGACAACAGGGAAGTTGTGATTGACAGGAAGACTGGACTCCTTCCAGTCCTCCAGTGTTCCTCATTGGTCCATCAAAAAAAAAGTGGCACCGTTTTTGCAGACAGCTACAAGCATGCGCGGTTTTTTTTGCTGACACCGAGGAGCACGCGTAGTAGACTCTGTGGCGATGGTGTTACTGACAGAGAAAAAAATGTAGAGCCACAATTCCACACCCCCCCACCAACAATGCCCTCTCTTACAATAGACAATAGGTGCAGGAGTAGGCCTTTCTGCCATTAGAGCCTGCACCACTACGCACACTCTCAAGCACAAACTCACATGCATACAATCACACTCTCTCATGCAAGCACACACACACACATAACTATGGGGTAAATTTGCATTTGCAGAATTATATTTGCTGATACATGCAATTTCACTCAAAAAGCACACAATCTGCAGACAGTTAATGCAGGGAGTCAATCCATGTAGTATTTTATAAATTCCTACTTTAGAAATGATACCAGTCTGTTTCCAGATTGGGATACAGACAGACTCAAACCTCACATCTGCCATGCATTGTCTGAACTAAGAAGTCACGTATTTTTGTAAACGTGACTTAAAACAAATTGTGAGATTTATATATTAAGGAAACCTGCAACCCATTCGAAAAGATGAAGGAGACTGAACATCAATCTAGGTTTGTTCAATATATGCTATCAGTTGCATGACACTGTGATCTTTTGCTATAAAATCTGTGAGTTATGATCCTGCTCCACAGCTACCTGATCAAGGAGCAGCGATCTGAAAGCTAGTGCTTCCAAATAAATGTGCTGGACTATAACCTGGTGTTGCGTGATTTTTAACTTTATCCACCCCAGTCTAAGACCGGCTCCTCAAAACAGTTTCTAGTGAACACATCCCACACCTCCCAATGCTGCCAGTAAACTTTACAATGCTGATGAAACGATGCAGTACCTGCACTCCTGAAAAATTTACAATTTCTAATGATACAAGCTCCTCATTCACTGCTCCATCTGGCACACAACATTGGAAACTTAGTGCAGGAGGCTGAAAGAAATGAGCAGCTTTAAAACAAAAACCACTCGGAGCTCACAGCTTTCAATGTGAGCCTGAGCCCGACTGTAAGTTCAGGTAACCTTTATTGTGACCCAACATTGTTACAGCTTCAGATTCCCCCAGCAAAATGGCATAGAAAAAAGTAACTGATTTTTTTTAAACAGCTCAACGTCAAAACCCACCCATTCCCCACACTTTCTTTACTATTGGTCAGCACCTAGTTGTCCCTTTCTATCTGGATCCTTGGTACAGCCTTAACCCATAGAAAGTATTGCTTCACTCAACAATTTCAACCCATATCCTGTATCCAAGTAAGTTTCTCCCTGTGTATGGGTGGGGGGAGCTGTGTAGAGACAACCACACTGCTGTAGGTCTGGAGTCAGTCACGCATAGGCCAGACCAGGGAAACAATACAGCTGGGACGACTGAGTGAATCCTTTCCCCTAACAACAGTTTCCTTCTTTAAAAAGGACGTGAGTCAGTCAGATGGGGGCTTTCTTCGCCCCCAAAGATGGTTTCATCGTTAAATGCTGGACTCCAAGTTTCTGACCGAATTCCAATTCCACCATCTGCTGCAGTGGGATTCGAACCCAGTAGTATCCAGAACTGGGTGGTTAGACAAGTTGATAACGGCACTAGGCCATCATTCCTTCAACCCGCTATAACAGCAAGTGAACTCACTGGTGTCTCTGCAGGAGGGAGGAGCAGGTGAAGGCTTTCCCACACTCCGAGGCAACTGAAGACCATCTCCCTCATGTGGACCCGCCAGTGGGTCTGGAGATTGGAGGAATCGCTAAAGCCCTTCCTGCACTCGGGGTACCTGAAGGGCCACTCCACCATGTGGACCAGCTGGTGCCTCAGCAGGGCAGAGCGATCGCTAAAAGCTTTCCCGCACTCGGGACAGCTGTAGGGCCTCTCCCCGGCGTGGAGCAGCTGGTGCTTCCGGAAGGTGCCCATTTGACTGAATCCCTTTCCACACTCAGGGCAGCTGAAGGGCCTCTCCCGGTGGGGACATGTCGGTGGGTCAGAAGGTGGAGGAATTGCTCAAGGCCTTCCCGCACTCGGGGCAGGGGAATGGCCTGTCCCCTATGTTGACCCACTAGTGGGTCAGCAGGATGGAGGCCTGGGTAAAGCCCTTCCCGCACTTGGAGCACCTGAAGGGCCTCTCCCCCATGTGGCGCCGCTAGTGCCTCAGCATGGAGGAGGCCTGGGTAAAGCCCTTCCTGCACTCGGGGCAGGAGAATGGCCTCTCCCCCGTGTGGACCTGCTGGTGCCTCAGCAGGATGGAGGCCTGGGTAAAGCCCTTCATGCACTCGGGGCAGGAGAACAACCTCTCCCCTGTGTGGACCTGCTGGTGCCTCAGCAGGGTGGAGGCCTGGGTAAAACCCTTCCTGCACTCGGGGCAGCTGAAGGGCCTCTCCTGCGTGTGACTGAGCTGATGAATCTCCAGGGCAGGCGAGATACGGAAGCCTTTTCCACAGTCGCCACACTTACACAGTTTCTCCACAGGGCGAGATTCCTCAGGATTGTCCATGGCCAAAGTTTCAGCCACTCTCAAAATCGTGTATAGCCCCTCCCCGCCGTGAATTTCTTGTTCCAGGCCATATCAGTCTTTCAGGCTCCACACTCAGTGCAGTTCATCAGTATGGTCTCTCATCCAGTCCCACTGATGCTGAAAATGTACTGAAACAGGAACCAAAAAGCTTTGCTCCTTCTCACAGGATCTAAGTTGTAAATTGCTGAGGTCCTGATGGATTGAGTGACTGTCAGATATTGATGTTAAAGCGAGGATTGCAGATGCTGTACAGTGAGAGTCAAAAAGTCTGCTGGAAAAGCACAGCAGGTCAGGCAGCATCTGAGGAGTAGGAGAGTCGATGTTTTGGGCATAAGCCCTTCATCTGTTGATTTGAAACTGCTATCTTCAAATATTCTGTAAAAAGAGATTAGAAATGTCGTCACTGTCAGTCCAGAGTAGAAATTCAGAACAAGCAATTCTACTTTCTGCAGAATATTCTTTTCTTCTGTTATTCCACAAAATTGAAAGCACCATCCCACTCTCTCTGTTCTCACTCCATTCTAAATAGTTCTCCTCAAGGTACTGATTCAGGATCTTACAGGGGCAGAAAAGCAAAAATGTCAAGACTGACATCTCTCTGAAGTTTGAATGACTCCACCTGAAAGTTAATATCTTCCATGACATTGAGATGCTGCTGAGAGTGAGCAGGTCTGATTTTGGGAAGCAAAAGCAAATGTTAATTCATGGTGAACCTGACATGCAGCTTCTTGAGGAACAACCAGACACAAAATGGTTAACGCCCCCATGAAGAGTGGAGCAAAATGAGGCATCAAGGCATTAACACTGAAACCAGAGAGAAACTGAACATTCAGATGTGGCAAACATTAGTGGAAAGCCAGAGTCATAGAGATATACAGCATAGAAACAGACCCTTCAGCCAAACTCTTCCAGATATCCTAAATTAATCTGGTTGCATTTGCCAGCACTTGGCCCATATGCCTCTGAACCCTTTCTATTCATACACCCATCCAGACGTCTTTTGCGTGCTGTAGTTGTACCAACCTCCATCATTTCCTCTGGCAGCTCATTCCAAACATGCACCAGGCTCTGCGTGAAAAAGTTGCCCCTTCGGATGCTTTTAACTGTCCACCCCACCGCCCTCACCCTAAACCTTGTTACTATCTAGTCCTAGACTCCCCCATCCCAGGTAAAAGACCTTGTCTATTTACCCGATCCAACCCACTGATGATTTTATATAAGTCTATAAGGTCATCCCTCAGACTCTATCGCGCTGGGAAAACAATCCCAGCCTATACTTTCATCTTCACTCACACTGGTAATTAAGACTAATAGCTGAGTTTGCTCCCTCCCTGGATTCACTCCAGTTGCTAAAGTGAACAAATGTCCCTCCCTTCTCTCTCTCGCTCCCAGGATAAGAGTTGCCCAGAGGGAGGAAGTTTCACTCTGAAACTGACAGGGCCACTTTCGCGTTGTGACGTCAATAACAATTCACAAGGGCGGACCAAGGCCGGCACCCGGCCCCCACACTGCGACGGCTCTGGACGCCCTTACTGCGCCTTCTCCAGACTGTCGGCGTCCGGTTGGCCCTCACTGCGCCTGCTCCAGTCGGCGTCCGTGTTACCCGCATTACGCCCGCTTCCAACTGCCGACGCTGCCCTGCACTTTGGGAAAATCCCTTCCCTTTAGAGAATCCCCAGAATGTGGAAGCAGGTCACTCGGCCTAACGAGTCCACACTGACCCTCCAAAAGGGTAACCCACCCACACCCATTCCTCTATCCCTATTGCTCTACATTTACCCCCTGACTAATCCACCTGAACCTGCACAACCCTGGCACTATGGGTAATTTAGCATCGCCAATCCACCCTAACCTGGACAAAGTTAAAAATCACAACACCAGGTTATCGTCCAACAGGTTTATTTGAAAGGAGTTGGAGCATTTGGAGCACATTCTCCACAACCACATGATGAAGGAGCAAAGATCATAACGCACAGAATTTATAGAAAAACATTAGTGTCCTGCTGCTGAAATGATATGTTCAAAAAACCTGGATTGTGTAATCTTTCGTCTTTTAGAATGGGTTGCATTAATATGTAAATCTCACAACTTCCTGCAAAGCACCTTTGAGATAATGTAAGGTTTTATAACAAAACGGTGACATTTTTCAGACTGGAGACCTGTGACCAGTGGAGTGCCACAAGGATCGGTGGTGGGTCCACTACTTTCATCATTTATATAAATGATTTGGATGTGATTACAAGAGGTATAGTGAGTAACTTTTCAGGTGACACCAAACTTGGATGTATAGTAGCAGCGAAAAAAGTTACCTAAGATTACAACGGGATCTTGATCAGATGGGCCAATGGGCTGAGGAGTGGCAGATGGAGTTTAATTTACATAAATGCAAGGTGCTGCGTTTTAGAAAAACAAAACAGAGCAGCATGTATACACTTTTCGCTGAGTACATTCAAAGTGAAATTTAGTGACAAATACATCAAGAAAAACTCCTAGTTCCATTCACTTGTAGCAGTAAGTAGAGGCAGCCCCGCTTTCTCGGAGGGCGAGGTAGCACAGCGATTTCAAACCTTTTATAAACTGGGACATTTTGATTTTTTTTGATAAACATGGCAACCAATGCCCAAGAGTGATATGACGCCCTAAGTTAACCCATCGTTCTTCCTACATCTTTCAAAACTGCAGCTGCTATTGCTTAATATTTTTATTTGTTCAATAGATCGACATTATCCTCAGTTATTGGCAGTATTTTATATTTACACGCGCTAAAGTCCAAATCTAACAGAATGAATCAAATGGTGATTTGTGCTATTGTAATCTTCTTCAATTCCACTTGAACAGCATTAACAGGCTATGTAGTCGTGTCCGAGTGGTTAAGTTAATTGAGTTGAAATCTATTGGTGTCTTCAGCGTATGCTGAACCCATCTACCAACTACGTTCATTATCTTCTTGACTCTTCACTTTCCGTTGTGCAAGAGTTCCCAAACAAGTGCTCCTGTTTTACAACCAAACTTGTTGACATCAGTGTCAGGAGAAATTGTTACTCACTGGCCATGTGACTTTGCTTTTTTTTTCACACTGCAGTTTGAAAAAAATCGTTCCACAAAACAAGAAGGGCTAACACATACTGGCACACGAAAGCGGGGAAGTGCTTAATAATTGCATTTTCATTCAGCAGCGAGATTAACAATTCATTCATTTATTCACAAAACTTAGTAAACAGGTAACAGATGACGATTACAAGGTGCGAAACAGAGCACCACCAGGAAAACTGATCAGTGGAGAAAGAGTGCCACCATTGCAGGTAAGAGATAATGCAGCAGTGGTGGAGCATATCGTTGTGCTGAGGGACCGAGTTCAGGAGAAACATGGGAAAGCATAAGAATGGTACTCAGTGAGTTACTCATTCAAACAGACGGTTCAGGCATGATGAGTTGAATGGTTAGTGATGCACCTATTTGGCATTTCAGCGATATTACTCAATACTTCAAACATTAATCTCATTGAACGCGATTCGAGGAGGGAGTATTCTGGAAAAAGGTCATGGAAACTGAACATACACCTCCTATAATCCTCTGACGCTGCGGTGTCAGGTAAAAATGGTAAAACAGAAACAGCTCCTTGAGGTGAGAGTTTGAAGGTTTTCAGAATCAACCCATGCAAATGTAAAGGAGTATATAATGTACATATGAATGTGCCTGGATCGACCTCACGTTCTGGAATTCATTGCATATCTCCTTCCACAACCTATTTTTAGACCATTCTTAGAACTGAAAGCTCTAGACTCTCAGTTGACCGCCATTTTCATAACTTTATTCAAATTTAAAACATCCTTCTCAATTATTTCTCGACATTTTGAGGAAGATGCATAGGCCCTGGATGGCAAAGTCTCTTACGCCAGAGATGGATGTTGTGTATTTCAGTCACTTGTTGTGTCTCAGTAAACTTTACCTCCGATCACATACTTTCACTTTTCATCATGAGATGGCTATCAATCTTATAATCTTGGTCGATGTTAATTCTCATTACTGTTACGTTACTTTTGTAGGCAAAGTTTTAATAATACTTTTAAATTGACATCGAGTTTCAAATAAGCAGCCTGGTCGCTGATTATCAATTTGCACTCTGACCAGTGAGAGCAATCGTCATTAAGACAAGTGTGGTCTTCTGCTATATAGTTTCGAAAGTGTAATCTTGGTCTTAACATTACGTCCAAATTTTAATGCTTCGATTATAATCGCTGTAATGCATGTGGAGATTCTATTTTGCAATACTACAGCATAATGACCATGAGCACGATATCAGAGTGTTAATGCTTCGAGCAGTAACAGTCCTCAGTGAGTTTTATCCTTCAAATGCAAATGCCCTGACATGTCCTTGTGGAGACATGGAGACTGTATGCATGAAAAGCAATATTTTCCGAGCTGCCATGATTTCTGAAGAAGGGTCATTAAAGTAAAACATAAACTCTGATTTCTTTCCAAAAGTACGGACAGACCGGTTGATGTATTCTCCATAATGTTTTGTTCTTGATTCCCAGCATCCTCGGATCTTTCGGGTTTTCTCTTTAGATTTCTACTAAGTACATGGCGAGTCCATTTGTTTGATAGTTACTTTAGGAATGATCTAAGCTCCATTTCTGAGCGGTATTGAACCACGAAACCCTATGCAAAATCAAACTGTGGTCATCCACAAACCCTTAAAGCAAACTGTCAGTGGTGATCGGAAGAAACATTGTGTAGCTGGAGCGCTCATTGTTTTCAACACATATCGCCAATTATAACTCTTCTCTAACAGAGAGTGTCAGAATGCTAAAGAGCGACATAAGCTCATAAGAATTTAAATGTTCTTCGGAAAGCATTTTCTGAATTCTGGAACTTTATCCCTTTTCACATTTCAGAATGAAAAAAAGATAAAATGTAATCTTCGTTTTTTAAAAGTCTGGTCTTTGAAATTGTTCTGTCTCTGGTGGAATCCGGGTTTCGAGACATTTGCAGCATTGTTCTTCGATGTTCTGCGAAAGGAAGAGTTCAAGTTTTCGATTCGTCTACAGTATTGTCCCTTGGTTGTTTGCTGTATGACATTATTCATTATTCCACAGAATTGTTTATCCCCAACACTGATCACACTCTTACAGACTTCCGTTCTGTAACTTGCCTTCAAACTTAACTAATAACATGACCACTGACAGGAAGAGCACACATGCCAAATTTGAGAAGAAAAAAAGAGAAACTGTGCTCGGGTTGGTCTTTTACACATTTACTCTGGGAAATGGATACTGAAAATTAATGAAATGTTGGAAAGCTTGAATAGTTTATTTTTTTATTTTCTAACAAAAAGAACGTAGTTAACATCATACACATAATCGATCATCAGAATGTGTAAGCGGTAATGCACTTAAAACAATGCCAAAATCATGGAATAAAGAAAACAAAAACACGCCTTGTGGAAGTGTTGGCCCTCAGGTTTCCGCGATCAAAAGCCGACACTTTATGCTCTCAAAAGAAATGGCGCCTCTGATCGTCAGTCCATTGATTATAATCTCCAACATTCCTCGACTTCCGAAGAGTTGCAGCGGATTTAAACATAACAAATTTGCTTGCATAATGTCAAGGATAAAGTGGGGCAGAAAGGAGGAAAATATGCCAATGAAAGTAACATTAATCACCATCACAACTTTTATGGACTTTGTGGCAGAATAGATGTGAAGAAAGGTATTAATGTGACTTTATTAAAAGTAAAATTCTGTTTAACAAGTCTATTTGACTTACGTTTGCTTATGCAACATTCATGGTAATTAAATATTGCCAGTTGATATGATACACTTCCATTTTCAAAATGCCACATCGCTGGTATGTATTGGTATTGACTGCCTGCCCCAATGCGATGTGAGTGTTTGCAGAGATTACTGTACTTCGTGGCGTGTATTCACAGACCCTTAGAGCTTCAGATACAGTCGACAAGTCGTGTGATAGAAGGTGGTACTGATAACAAATAATCATGAGGTAAAGATGATAGAAAGGTCAATGGTAATCTCAAATTGAGAGATGCAGGATTAAGATCACATCCTGTCGAATCGGAGTGAGGGCGAAGTTTGATGGATACACTTCGGTTCCATTTATATACGAGTGTCTCTGTGAGATTATGGTCAGTATTGGAGTTGATTTCGAAGCAGGCGGTGATTAAGCCAGGCCATTGGAAACAACACAAATAAGGAAAATAACCATAATAGCTGTCAGTTGGGGAAAAAGAAAACAAAATCAAGACAGCATCAAGATTCATCCGACTTCTGTTCCTTGGCGACAAATCACGCTGCAAATATCGCCAAACAACAGTATCAAGCACATTGCAATTTCATCACAAAAGACTCCTTCCTCAGTCTGTTAATATCGCAAGGAGGACACTGGACTGCTGAAATTATAAAATGAAATTTTTAAACTTCTCACCAATAGATCAATGAGTGAATTTGATCGTTTTGTTAATTTGAGCAAAGGGATATTTCAGCACATTCTTTAGCTGATGTCTGAACTTAGATTGTGTCACAGCATAAATTGCAGTGTTTGTACAGCAACTGAGGAGCTGCAGCATGAAGCCTAATTCTTGAACAAACCAATGTAGATATATAGATTCATATCCAACATTATACATCCGATTCCAGATGGAATAAATCATTATCATTGACCATAAGACAATGAAATTTGACGAGATAACGAACAGTAAAATGATAGATTTCTTTCGATTGTCCATCTCTGGGTCTCTGGATCGTACACTGTTGTCATGATGGCGGAGTCTTCTGCGAACTCTACTGGTCACAAAAATATGTCTGACTGTGAAAATATTAAGCAACAGAATGAGCAGAAAAGGGAGGCCGGGGGTTGCAATGTGGTGAAGGAACTCGACAGTGATCCAGACCCGAGAGCCAAAAACACCACTTGATACATAACAAAACCAGGGGTTGTTCACCAGCCAATACCGAGGTGTGAGCATAAAATACCAGAAAACATTCTTGAAACAGCTCAGCACAGTCACTGTTCCCAAAATCACAGCCGCCATTTTCTCAGTGCAATAATTATTCTTCAGCTTCTGGCAGCAAATGGCCACAAATCGATCAAAGGTGAAAGTGACTGTGAACCAGACAGAACAGTCAGTGACTGCATAAAGCAGGACAGCGTGGATATTACATATGGGGATGGATCTCAAGAAATAAAACTGTTCCTGATAAACAATCGGAATGTGTCTCATGGTCAGATCGAGGATAATGACGAGTAGATCCGCCACTGCCATGGCCACCAGGTAACGACTAACACATGGAGACAATCCACAATTTGTATTAAGCAGGATGAAGATCGTTATTGCATTAACTGTCAGAAAGATAAACAAATACGTTATATACATCAGCCTGGAGACAACGATATCAGTTTGATGGAGGACCTATATTTTAAAAAGTTTCCGTGTATTTAGTGATTAATTGAAGTAGTTCGAGTTGAAATAACAAACGTGAAGAACTTAATTATTTCAATAAACATAATGAAAAACCAAAGATCACTCCCTTCGTAATACAAAGACACATATCAAAAGGGAGATGATTTCGAGATCACTCGAGAACCAACAGGGTTCACTGCTTTACATTTCCAAATATAGAAAGTAAAACCAAACTTTTGCAGTCCTGAGTTATTCTGGCGTAGTTCACTGAAGACGTTGGAGATTTATGTCATTTGGACCAAATAGTAATCAATACTCGACAGGAAACGACATAAACATACACACACGAGATGTTGTGGGAAGACCTCTTAATCACGTGTTCACATTATGAAGGAATGTCTGCTTCTCACTGGACAGGATATCTTTACATTGCAGCTTGTCACTTAGCTTGTTTAACTGATTTATGGGTATTCAAATATATTACAATTAGTGGAATGTTCTAGATAATTTCAGTTACGTTTTTGTTTGAACTATTCCTTGATTTTTCAGAAACTTAGGTAAAATTATTTAAATATGACACTCTGCACATTCCAAATTTTTGATTCTCAACAGAATATTTTTTTCACTATTGTGTGCGATTGTTTTATACCTGGTAGTCTGTGTGTGTGTTTACAATATGTAGTTTTGTATACATAATGTCTATGTGTTTCTATAAGTAGACAGAGGTATGTGCGCGCGAATGTGTCAATTTGTTTGTGTGGATATCTATGCCTGAATCCATGTATGCACGAGAATGCACGTGTGAGCATTTACCTGTGCGATTGTGTGTGCTTTGTGCGACTGTCATTTTCTGAATGTTTGTCTGTGTTTTTATGCGTTAATGCATGTGGATGTTTATCCATTTGTGTGTGTCTTTGTCCGTTGTGTTTATTTTCCCTTTGTGAGTGTCTGTGTATGTGAGTGAGTGGGATATGTTTGTATCTCAGTGTGAAAGCGTGTCTGTCATTTGTGTGCGTGCATATGAACGTGTCCATATGAATGTTTATTCATGTATACGTATCAACTGCCTCTGCGTGAGGATGCTTCTGTGTGAGTAGTACGTGAGTCTGAGTGCGTGTCTGAACGAGTATGAATGTGTGTGTGTGTGTGTGTGTGTACACACAAGCATGCATGTGTTTCTCAAAATAAAAATATTAATGCACATGTCGTAAATCTAACTAGCTTGTCCCTTATCTTTGTTTCCGTGTTACTGTTCTTTGTTTTGGTAATAAAACAACTTACTTTTAGTTTGGTTAAAAAGAAAACTGACTAATTTGTTCTGAAATCTGAACCTAAGACAAACTGACAACCAATTATTTACCCACTTTGCCAACATACCTAAAATTACAATTTGTTGAGACCACAGATGGAGTATCACGCAGGTGAAGAGAAGCACAAAGAAAAACTAACTCTGGAAAGTGGAATTTACAATTACAAGTCAAACAACTGATGCAATATATTGATGAAACCTGAGATGGCTGTAAAACCTTTAATCGGTTAGAATGGAGAATGATTAATATGGAAATCAGAGAGTTTCTTTCAACTCACTGCGTGAGACATCGTAACGCTTTACCAGTATAGAAGAAGTGACATCTCAAGTCTGACAATTCATTTCAGATGTGAGGCATTTTTAGAATCAGCCTCTGTCTTAACCTGGATTGAAACTAGGTTTATTTCCAAAGGAGGAATTTGAAAAATGCCACATTGACTGGCAGGAAGATCATAAGTCCATTCAGTCCCTCTGGGTCGTTTCATGACGCAACAGGGGTCGTTCACTGCCTCACTACTGCTACATGGAAGCAGGAAGAATATAATTACCACTTCTCGACTACTGTTTTGAAAGAAGAGAAAGACATATTTCACATTCAAACATATTTCCCATAAAGAGCATGATATGTGCAACAAAAATGAAGGATTGCTGGAAAATCTCAGAAGGTTAGGAATATTTCTGATGAAAAATCAGTGAATCCTTCTTGAGCATAAGAATGTTCAAATGTTGATTCATATTGTCAGGGAAATATCGTGTAAAGGGAGTGAGGTACTACACAAGGTCCTGGTGAGAACGCATTGCATACTGTGCGTCATTTACGACAGGATACCCCATTCATCTAAATTCCAAAGTGTATTCTCCACGTTTAATCAATCTCTCACCATAAGCCGAACCTATCTATTCTGGAATCAATCTCGTCTACATTCTCCGCACCTCCTCCAATTCCAAAACATGACTTCACAAGTAAGTAACCCAAAGCTACCCACATGAGGTGTGCCCTCACTAGTATCCTGTACAGTTGTTGTAAAAGCTCATTATTTTTCATCTCCGTCCCTTTATCATTGAACAACGACATTCTGTTTGCCTTCGTAATTACGAGCTGCACCAGCAAACCAATTTTTTTTGTGATTCATACACATGGACACCCAGGTCCCTCTGCATGTCAGTATGCTGCAATTGTTAACCACCACAATAATAGTCCATTTTGCTGCTATTTTCTACCCCAGAATGGATTCTGTCACATTTCCTAAGTTTGTATTTCAACTGCCAGGCCTTTGTGCGCTAAGTTAATCTATCTAAAACATCTGCATACTTTCAGAGTACTCTGCATACTTTGATCTACTGCTCATTTTAGTGTCATCTGCGAACTTGGACACACCTGCATTTGATCGCAATTCGAAATCACCCATGTGAATTGTAGTCAACTGTGTTACGAATGCTCACCTCTGAGACACACCAGCAAACCAGAAATTCAACCATTGAGCCTATTCATAGCTTTCTGTGAGATAACCAGTCTTCTGTCCACGCTAATACATTACCTGTAATGCTCTGCGCGTTTATCTTATGTAGCAGACAATGACTAAGTTTTATTCATGCAGTAGAGCCAAGTGTTGCAAATGCTGATGGGCAATTAAGTCAATAATTGGAGTCGACAGCTGCTGAAAGAAAACTCGATTGAGAATTCATGAATTCATGAAATTTATGTACATACATTTCCTCATGAGATGTTGTGTGGACTCTCCATCATTAACCTTACTAAATTCCCCAATGTCATGAATTGCCTTCACCTCACACAGTACAAACCTAATCATATTTAGAAATAATTCAAGGCATTGAACATAGATCCTATCGACATCTGAACAATAACACTGCATGATTGTGATCTTTACCATCCACGCCCTAACCGAGCAGTTTCATGATATCTACACTATGATTTTGAGCTAATATCGTAGAAGATTAACTGGTTATGTCCTGTTTGCAAGAAGTAGAATTAACAAACCCCATTCAATGTCTTACTCTTCCTGAATTAATGTTTTCAATAGGTATAGAATGATAGAATGATATGAAGTCTTGGAATCGTGGGTACAATCTACATAACAGGAGGCGTTGGATTTATTAGTAAAAATGAAGATATAAAGGTCTCATTGTCCTAATCAGATATGTTTTCGAACCTTGCAAGAGCCTTGAGACGACAGTTCAGGGGCTTGGCCTGATATGTCTGCATCATAATCAGTTATGGGCGAGGTACCAGAAAACATGAGGGTAGCGAAAGTTGTGCTTTAATTCAAGAAAGGCTGTATGCAAAAGCCTGGGAACGATAGATCAGTAAGTTAAGTGAGAAGATTCTGAGAGGTAAGATATACATGCATTTGGAAACATAGGGTTTGAAAATGAATTTTCAACATGGGTTTGGACGTGGGAGATTATGACTCACAAATTTGTCATTGTTTTTTCACGAAGTCACCAAGTAGGTTCTGAAGATGTGGGTGTACTTTAAGAGAGTTAAAAGCATCAGAAGTACCGGACAAAGCCCCAAGTGTTCTCAATAAGACAACAATGCATGTAACACTTCGTAAATCAATACGATTATCTCGTTTCCATTGGGTCAGACAGAAGTTCGAATTCGACCAATCAGTTTCATTAATACCCCGAAGAAAGTAACAATTTCCAATCAAGTTTGATTTGAGTATATTGACAATCTTAAAGGCTAATGGTACAATCCAAAGCTCTGGGGTATAAGACCGGGGAACATTGGACAGCTGACAGGAGAAACATTACATCCTAGCATTCTAGTTTGAAAGATTTCTCTCTTTAAACTACCTTTTTGATTAGTAACCTGTAACGCTTGAAGTCCTAACAAGGAGAAACAAAGACAAAAGGTAGATCCGAAGACAAATACCTACAGCTGTTTGATTTTGTGATAAGAATTGTTGTTTTGTAAATCTTAATTGTGAGTTTTATTGGACTAGTATTAGAGAATGGAACGTTAAAATAGGCCAGAGAAAGAAATTGTAAATAGTGGCAAGTATTTTTTTCTGTTCTGCTTTAAGAAATAAAGTTGTTAATTTTACTTTACATAGTTCTTGGCAACTCGATATTTTTAACAGATTGCTGCACGGGATAAATCTCTTCTGTGTTGCTGGTTTTAAAGTAATCAGAACAGTTTAAACCGTGCAAAACAGGGCAGGGCGGCAGACGGAGTCTATATTGAATTCAGCAAGTTCTTTGATTAGATTGCACACGACAGGCTTCTCCAGAAGGTTCGATGGCATGTAATTCTGGGGAACTGGCAACTTGGATACACAATTGCCTTGATTGTAGAAAGCAGAGTGAAATAGTGGAAAGATTCTTGTCGGACTGAGAAAGTGTTACTATTCGAATGCCTCAGGGATTGGGGCTTCCCCAATGTTATTTCTAAAATTATATCAATAATTTGGATGACAATGTACAAGGCATAATTAGTAAATTTGCAGATGACAATAAAATAGACGTTATCATGGACAGTGCAGGTTTTCAGAAAGTATATCAGGATCAGGATCAGCTGGGGAAATGGACAGAAACATGCAAATGCAGTTTAATATTGATAAGCATGAGGTCTTGCATTTTGGAAATTCGAATCAAGGTAGAAGTTCATGGTGAATGGTAGTGCCTTACAGAGAGCAATTCAACAGAGGGACCCTCGAATTCAGGTTCACGGTTCTCTGAAAGTGGAGTCACAGGTAGACAGGGCAGTGAAAAAGGCTATTGGCACGCTGGACTTCATCGGTCAGGACATGAACATAGAAGTCCTGGCGTTATTTTGCAGCTGTGCAGGACTTCATTCAATCCGAACTTGCAGCATTGTGTTCCGTTTTGGTCACTTTGCTATCGGAAAGATGTCATTAAACTGAAAACATTGTAGAAAAAATGTACGAGGATATTTCCCGGACTCAAGCATGAGTTATAGGAAGACAAGGCAGGAGATTTTTTATTTAGCATACCGAAGACGAGGGGATATCTGACATAACAAAGCATGAAAGGCTTGGATAGGGAGAATACACTCAGTACTTATCCTAGGGTTGGGAAATACAGGACTGCAGAGCATCAGTTTAAGGTTAGAGGGGAATGAATAAAAGTGAACCTGCGGGACAACATTTTGCACCGAGGCTGGTATGATTATGGAATGAGCTGCCATTGGAAGTTTTTGAGGCGGGTACATTAACAGCTTTTAAATTCATTTGAACAAATGCAAGGAAAGGAAAGGATTAAGAGGATACAGGCCAAGTGCATAGATATGAGGTTAGCATCAATGGCCATTTTGATTAGCATGAATCCGTTTGTGCAAAAGGGCCGTCACCGTGGTATCAGACTCGGTAAGATAATTTAAGTTAATCCTATAGACTCCACCACATGAGTTTTATAATGACCTTAATTCGAGCGGAGCATCAGAGAGGGAATACTTCTTGTGATATTACAGAAGCCAAAGCTTCCATAACTCATGAACTGAATGACTAAATCAAAGATAAATTGTCACAGACAGAAATTGTCAGCAATACATCAATACGAAATAAGCTTTTAAAGGGGAAATACACATTCTGATAGAGTGATTGAAAGCAATTAATCATGTCTTGGAAAAAAGTCGGAATTGCATAAATGAAACTGACTTTCCAACTGCTTCAGGAGTGGTTGATTTTCTGCATTAAAGAACAATTCAGCAGCATTCAAGAAGTTAAATAGAGTAAAACTGTATCTTCAATCATATAGTTGAGGACAAATGCAACAAGGAACGAAGAAGCTCCTTCTGACAATGAAGCATGCTGCAGTTTCAAAAACACCAAAAGTATAATAAATATTTTGGATGGAAGGACTCCAAAGAATCATCAATATATTGCATCGTAGACTTGAAAGGTGAAACTCTGTTTGAGAATTGAAAACCAGAACTCTCTTTTAGCAAAACTCTGCAGAACGACATTTTATCAAGATCGAACGCTGACAATATCCAGAGACATCATTGGAAGAATCGGGGACAAGTTGCATCATGAACCTGATAATATTGAAGGCACCAATGTTGAACTTGGCTGGACAATGTTAAAATACCGGAACACTAGGTTAGAATCGAACAGATTTATTTGGAAGTACAAGCTTTCAGACCTATAACCTGGCGTTATGTGAGTTTTAACTTTGTCAGACAATAGCCAAGTTGAGTTGTGAAGCTTACCTGGTTCATTTGAAGGGTCTGTTTTTGGTTGCTTCATGCAATAAAGATGAAATCATTTTTGCAATTCTTGATTGACTATGAGATTTCTTCAGACATAGCTGAATTAACGTCAACTCAGTATTCAGTACCATTCAGAATTCCTGAGATACTGAAGGGTTCTATGTCCAACATTAATACGTTACTGAGTGAATGAAAAACATGGTGATCTGGATAAACTATTATAGTGTAGGAGTATGTGATGGTTGAAGATAATTGAACTCCTGTAGAACACAAAACAATGGTAATCATTGAGCAGAGTCCTGAAGGATGAACAGTATTTCATCTGAGTTTGAATACTAGTGGAAATTTTAAGGCTACCTTCTGGTTTCGGAAGAAATTATCTGAAAGATGGCCTAGATAACATGGAAGAGTCAAGCCTGGATTTAATAATAAAACAAGAGTTATTGCACAAAATACGGAGGCATGGGGTTGATTGCGATTTTGCCGTTTTGATCAGAAATTGGCTAGCTGAAAGAAGACAGAGGCTCTGGTTGATGGGAAATCTTCCTTCAGTTCAGTTACGAGTGGTGTATCGCAAATATCTGTTGTAGGCCACTGCTGATTGTCAATTTTATAATTTACCGAGATGATGAAGCATTAAATTTGCAGATGATGCGAAGATCGATAGAGTTATGAATAGTACTGAATGATGTTGCTGGTTAGAGAGGGGCATAGATAAGCTGCAGAGGTGGGCTGAGATGTGGCAAATGGATTTTAATGGGGAAAAGTGTGAGCTGATTCACTTTGGAAAGAGCAACAGGAGTAAAGAGCGCTGGGCTAACGGTAAGGTTCTTGGTAGTGCAGATTAGCAGAGATATATCGGCGTCCAAATGCATAGGTTTTTAAAAGTTACAACGCAGGTGGTTAAGGTTGTTAAGATGGCATACGATGTATTATCTTTTAAAGGTAGAGGGATTGAGTTTAGGGGCCACAAGATCACGATGCATCTGTACAAAACTTTGTATGGCCGCACTTGGAGTAAAGATTACAGTTCTGGTCACCGCATTACAAGGATGATGTGGAAGCTTTGGAAAGGGCTTAGAATATATTTCCTGCCATGTTGCCTAGTATGGATGGAAGGTCTTATGAGGAAAGGCTGAGGGACTTGAGGCTGTTTTCAGTTGAACAAGTTTGAGGGGCATATAATAGACACATAAGATAATCAGAGGGTTAGAGAAGGTATACAGTGAAAACCATTTCCCTCGAATGACGATGCCTCATAAAGGGGGCATTGCTTTAAATTGAGTTTTGATAGATATAAGAAAAATATCAGACGTAGTGTCTTTAGATGTCAGAGTAATAAGGGCTTGGAACGCACTGTTAGCAACTTACGGGCATTTAAATGTTCGCTGGGTAAACGTAACGATGAAAATGGAATGGTATGGTCTGGCTAGGCGTCAGATTTGTTCCACAGATCGGCTCAACATCAAGGGCCGAAGGGCCTGTACTGAGCTGTATTGTTCTTTGTTCTACCATTTATTTGCATTGAGGAATATTTCGGAATAAGTAATATAAAGTGTAGTAGGTCAGTGTTTTGTATCGAGATACGAGAGTGTTTGAAAATTTGAATGACCCAAAAAAGGCAATGTCACTCTGCTCAGCTCAGAAATAAGCTAACGGAGTGAGCAACATGTGATCACATTAACTCAGTATCTGGGATTGGCAAGGTAGAGCAATGTAATTAATTATTAGATGATGCAGAACGTGACTCGATGTGAAAATAAATAGGTGCGTAGTTTTCTTGTCACAGGAAATTAATGAATAAACCATGGTATACAGAATTAATAATGATATAAAAATACCTACCGGGAACTCCAATGATAGCGAGGATAGGATAGTAACCTGCTTGTATTACTTCAAGTACATATTGAACCCGCTGTTCGAATTTCAGCCAGTCATAATATGTAAGATAGAAAAGTGACCAATAATAACTCTTGTCCATTGTTGTAGCGTTCCAATCTCGGGTCCTCAGATTCTGATCCATCGTTGTAAGACGCATGTTGGTTGATCTCAGATTCTCTTCGTTATCTATCTGTTTTCGTATGTAATGCTCCCAATGGCTGTGTTGAATAACAGGTTGAGAGCAGTCCCTTATTAATAGAGGAGTGTAATCCTCTAGACTCACAATTAGCATCCATGGAGTATGCCATTAATTATAGTCTCTGAACAAACAGGATGAAATCATTTATATTTTAATATTGTGCTTCTTTTCCTCTCGCCATGAAAAATGTCTCGATTTTGGACGGGATTTATGGGTCAATGAAATGATGGAAATTGTCGAGAACTTGAACCAAATTATTTTTCCTAGGATAAGAAATATTACAGGGGACATGAGGGTTTGAAATTTTTCAAGATATGAATAAAAAAGGCGTCTCGAGCACCTTGGAACAGCAGACAACTCAGCACAATGCCAGGGGATAGAACATAGAACAATACAGCGCAGAACAGGTCCTTCGGCCCTCAATGTTGCACCGACCTGTGAACTATTCACAGCTCGTCCCCTTACACTATCCCATCATCATCCATGTGCTTATCCAAGGATTGTTTAAATCTCCCGAATGTGGCTGAGTAAACTACAATGGCAGATAGGGCATTCCACGACCTTAACGTTCTCTGAGTAAAGAACCTGTCTCTGACATCTGGCAAATGGAACTAGATTAGTTTAGGATATTTAGATGGCATGAACGATTTACCCTGAAGGGTGTGTTTCCGTGCTGTACATTGCTATCACTGTATAAATGTTAGGATAATTCAGATTAAAAAAATACATTATCTTATTATCTAAACCTTGATAACAAAATATCTTTCTCTTCTCATAACTAATTTATAGATAACCTAATTGTACTTCAGGTGACAAGCTTATTTCCACTTCTTGACTATATTTCGTGCATAAATTAATAAAATAATTGGTGCTGTTAATGACAATGTTGAAGTGATTACGAGCTTTAAGCTGACATGCTCAACCACTGGATCTGTCTGACATGGTACCAGGGCAGAGTGCCTTGCTGTTCATGTTCTTCTTCTGTTTCTTTGATTGACAGGTCGTTTTAAACCAGCACTTTGTTTGCAGTTTTCAAGTCCTGTCATGAAGTGTGCTGAGATTCAACCACAAAGGAGGAATTTGGTGGGCAAATTGAGAAATGGCTTCAAGTTTCCCTTTTCCTGAAAGTTCATTCAGAGTGTATGGGCGTATTTTGATCGGCCAGCGTTCACTGCTCATCGCTAAATATCCCGAATGCAGTTGAGAGCAAACCAGAGTGTTGAGGGTCTGGAAATAACATGTAGGTCAATCAAGTTTTCTTCCCTACAGAATATTAGTGAATCAGATATTTTTAATTCTATCGCTGACAATCAACGTCATTTCATTGTTGTCATTAGATTTTTAAATCCACATTTATATTGAATTCAAAGCCAACTAGCTGCCATAGCCAGATCTGACTGCAATAACAGCAAACTTTTCCTGAGCCTTGAATAATGCCATTCGGCCATCGCATGCAGCTCCTCTGCAATGAGATGCATACGTCAGCACTGTCGTGTTATGATCTAAGGTCTGTGTAAATATTTGTAGCTGGTGTGCCGGTTGCAGTTGCTGTGGGCATGTTCGTCCAGCTAGGAAGGTGGCTTCCAGATGTTTTCTACGATTTGTAAGTGACACCCTCGGTGCTGCAATTGCTCCACAGAAAGTCCACAACATAAATGTGGAGACTATTTAAGGAGCAATTGCGCGAGTGTTGCCCTAATCTTTTCCTTTGAAACAGGTAAGAAGGGGCAAGATTAAGGAACCTGGCATGACGAGGACGGAGGAGCTTCTCGTCAAAAGGAAGAAGGCAGCTTGCGTAATTTGGAGGAAGCAAGTATCGAGCACAGCTTTAGAGGATTACATGCTCACTAGAAACGAGCTTAGGAATGGACTGATGAAAGCCAGGAGGGGTACAGGAAAGGCCTGGCAAGAGAATTAGGGAGAACACAAAGGCATTTTACTCATACATGAGGAGTAAGAGAATGATCAGGGAGAATGTAGGGACGATCAGTGATAGCGGAGGGAGCTTAAGCTTTGAGTCTGAGCAGATAGTGGAAGCCCTAAATTAGTTTATTTTTGTTTCGGTGGTCAATAAGGAAAGAGACCTTGTTGTGAATGAAAACATTGAAAAGCTGGGATGCAGCCTTGACTAGATCAAGATTGATGAAATTGATGTGCTGGTAATTTTGGGCAACATTAAGAAAGATAAGTCCCTAGGGCCGGACAAGCATTATCCTAAGCTGCTCCGGGAATCGCGAAAGGAGGTTGCTAAGCCGCTGGCGAAGAGCTTTGCCTCCTCACTCTCCACGGGAGTCGTACTGGAGGAGTGGAAGGAGGCGAAGAGGACTAAGAAAGAACAAAGAAAATTTGCAGCCCAGGAACAGACCCTTCCGCACTACAAGCCCGGGCTGATCCCAATGTACTGTCTAAACCTGTCAGTCCATTCCTAAATGTCTGTATACCTCTGCTCCCCACCAACCCATGCATTTGTTCAGACGCATCTTAAATGGATCTACCATGCCTGCTTCTACCACCTTTGCTGGCAAAGCATTCCAAACACCCACCACCCTCTGTGTGAAGTACTTGCCGTGTGTATGCCCCTTAAACCTTCCTCCTCTTACCTTAACAGCTTGAGCTCTCGTTATTGAGTCCTTCTCCCTCGAAAAAAAAACTTCTCGTTATCCACCTTGGCTATGTCCTTTATGAGTTTGTAAAGCTCAATCAGGTCCCCCCACCAACTGGCAGATGTAAAGAATCTAAAGGCCAAGAGGAGAAAAAAAACGGCTGGAGCCACAATTTTATTTTTCCCTATGACTCGACATTGTATTCTTTTTGCATTTTGTCTGGCTGCTCAACTTTCGTAAGTTTTTCACCAGGGCAGATGAAGTTGTAAACTGGAGGGCATCGGTTTAAGGTGAGGGGACAAAGATTTAAAATGGTCCGAAGAGGCAACTTTTTCGCACAGAGGGTGGTGTGTGTACGGAATGAACTCCCAGGCGAAGTGGTGGAGGCTGGTGCATTTACAATGTTTAATAGGAATCTGGATAGGTATATGAATAGGAAGGGTTTAGAGGGATATGGTTAGGTTCGGATATGATTAGATTAAGTTAGATTTCCTACAGTGTGGAAACAGGCCCTTCAGCCCAACCAGTCCACACCAAACCTCCGAAGAGTAACCCACCCAGACACATTTCTCTCTGACTAATGCATCTAACACTATGGGCAATTTAACATGGACAATTCACCTGACCTGCACATTCTTGGACTGTGGGAGGAAACCGGAGCACTCTGAGGAAACCCACGCAGACACGGAGAACGTGCAAATTCCACACTGACAGTCACCTGAGGCTGGAATCGAACCTGGAACTTTGGTGCTGTGAAGTAGCAGTGCTAACTACTGATCCGCCGTGCTGTAATTCAAGTAAATTTGTCCCCGGGGGGAGGGACAGTCAAGAGTCAACCATACTGCTATGGGCCTGAAGTCACATGTAGGCCAGACTGGGTAAAGAATGCAGCTAGGACAACTGAGTGAATCCTTTCCCACAACGGCAATTTCCTTCCCTAAAAAGGATATGAGTGAATCAGATGTCTTTTCCCCCCACCAATTCAAAAGATCACATTAGTTTTGGTTCGTTCATATGTAAATCCCAGAACTTTTTAAAAGTTGCATTCTCAAGATGGCTTTAACAATAGGTGCCATCTCAGCTCAGATAATGCATTGAAAGTATGAGGTTAAAGTCTGTGTCCCAATATTTCTATCCCACCCGTGCCCTTCATGATTTTATGAGGTCACCCCTCAGCCCCGGGCTCCAGGGAAAACAGCCCCAGACTTTTCAGCCTCTCAATATAGCTCAAATCCTCCAACCTTGGGAACATCCTGGTAAATCTTTTCTGAATCCATTCAAGTTTTACAACATTCTTCCAATAGGAAGGAGACCAGAATTGCACACAATTTTCCAAAAGTGGCCGAACCAACGTCCTGTACAGCCGCAACACGACTTCCCAACTCCTATACTGAATGCTCTGATCAAAAAAGGAAGGAATACCAATCATGTTCTTCACTATCTTATCTACCTGTTTCAAAGGTAGACTCCCTCCCTCTGGGCAACATCTGGGAACAAAGCAATGTCTCCCTCTTTCCATTCCTTATCCTGGGGGGGTGGGGGGGGGGGGGTTGGACTCGCCCACACTGGGGAAACAACATCAATATTCACCATATCCATACCACTCATGATTTTTTAACCTCTGTAAGGTCACCCCTCAACTTTTGATGCTTCAGAGAAAACCAGTCCCAGCCTATTCATCCTCTCTCTTTACCTCAAAACCTTCAACCTTGGCAACAGCCTTGCAAACTTTTTCTGAATCATTTAAGTGTTAAATCCTTCCCAAGACAGAGAGACTGGAGCTGAACATATTATACCAGAAATGGCCTCACCAATTTGGGATATCTGGTCAGCATGGACGTGTTGGACTGAAAGGTCTGTTTCTGTGCAGTGGAGTATTATGGCTCTATGGTAGGGACATAACCCATGTCTACATTACCCCCTCCATCCTGCCACTTGTTGTGTGGTTCAAACCATGGATCTCAGTTGGTCACCAGACTCTGACAATGTCCAAATACCTTGAGGCATTTCTCACATAAGCTACTAGGATTGTAGCCGCAGTAAGAAACTGTATTTTCCCTAATTTTAATTGTCCAACCTTCAGCACTGGAAGAGCTCTCTCTTGTACCCATGTAATCATCCTGACAGTCTCACTGGGAAGGGAGAAAGTGGAGCCAATCTTTACACGGGGCAGATTTCGTCACAGACTCAGAGGAGTCGAGGGACTGCAGATACTAGAAAGTCCGTGTCAAAAAGTATGGCACTGGAATGTGATGAAGAGCTTATGCTCGAAACATCAACTCTCCTGCCCCTTGGATGCTGCGTGACATGCTGTACTTCTTATAGTGCCACACTTTCCAACTCAGATTTCTTCAAAGAGACAAACATTTCAGGTATATACCTCCTGATGTCACTGCATGTTCCAAATCGTTAAGAACCTCTTAATAGATGCTCAACTGACCAGTGAATGTGTGCTATCTTGAATACTAATACACGTCACACCTACATAAAGAGTTTAAAAACTCTCTAGTCGGTGTGGCTGAAGAGGTGTCTCAGCAGATGGGACGACCGACTGAAGGCTTTCCCACACACTGAGCAGGTAAGTGGTCTTTCCCCGGTGTGAACACACTGGTGTGTCTGCAGGGCGGAGGAATTTGTGCTCTCTGCAGGTGGAGCAGGAGAACGGCTTCTCGCTGGTGTGAATGTGCTGGTGAGTTAGCAGAGAAGTCGAATGGGTGAAGACCTTCTCACACACTGAGCAAATTAATGGCTTCTCCCCGGTGTGAACCCGCCGGTGAGTCACTAGGTGGATAGGTGAACGAATGCCTTCCCATACACTGAGCAGGTGAATGGCCTCTCCCCGGTGTGACCACGATGATGGGAATCAAGCAGACACAGGAATTTGAATTCTTTCCTGCAATCCTCACATTTCCATGGTTTCTCCATCACGTGGAAGTCCTGGTCTCTCTCCAGGTTTGACAATCAGTTGAAAGACCACTCACACACGGAATGTGTTCTGTCTCTTGTCACTGCAAATGGGATGTTGCTATTTCAGGCTGTGTATCCGCTTAGAGCTCTTCCCACAGTCAGTTCACTGGGACACTCTCACTCAGGTCTGTGTGCCTCAGTCTCACTGATGTTTGAAACCTTTTGAAGCAGACAGGGCAGCAGATAAATAATGAATCCTGACAGATTCAAAGCCTGATGATGATTGTCTCTATCAGATCTTGTTTTGATATTTCTGGCTGCAATTCCTTCCCTTTCTCATATCCTGTAAAAGGAGATTACAGGAAGCATCACCATCTGCACAGGATAGAAATTCAAAACAGACAATTCTGGTTCCTGTGGAACCCTAGGTCTGAATATCGTGCATAGGTTGAAGCACTTTATCCATATCTGCCCTGTCAAGATCCCACAGGATGCTTATAAAACCTTTGACCAAAATAATCCATTCAGCCCATTGAATCTGCTGCACCATTTATTACCATAATGTCTAATATTATAATCAAAAAATCCACATTCATGCCTTATTATTGGTTCCCTTATTGATTAAAATTCTGCCCACCATCTGCCTTGACTATACTTAGTGATAGAACTTCAATAGCCCTGTCATTCATTACCCTCTGAGAGAAGATATCCACCTCATCTCCAAAATAAATATGCAAACACTTAAGATTAAAGGCTATTCCTTCTGGTCTGAGACTCTATCACAAATGAACACTACCTCTTTGGCAACTAACCTTTCAGGCCCACTTAGATTCTGATATTTATTCATTAAGATCTCCTCTCATTCTTCCAAACTCGAACAAATGCTCAACTAAGCTACTCAACATTGCATCATTAGCAAACACTTCAATTCCCAGGATTAATTTTGAGAACGCTCTCTCACCAGCTTCCAATGTTTCTGTCATCTCTACTTCGAGGGACCAGAGTGCAAAACACGCAAGTTACAGCATAATAAAAGAATGATAAAAAGTAGACATTTTCTAGCAGCAATTCGAAGTTGTGCAAAAAATTTCAGATAGAACAAGAGTCCAATCATACAGTGTTAAGGAGTCAGACGGCTTGGGGGAAGAAACTGTTGCACAATCTGGTCGTGAGAGACTGAATTGGGAGGTGGGTTGGGAGAGGGTGGGGTGGTTGCCGTTCCTCGCTGCCACATAATTTTGCGCCTCAAACTATGCATAAAAAGTTGTTCAACTCATCCAGCAGTGGGGAGGCACCACCAGCACAACCAGGCAATGCTGTTCAGTGGTTAGTGATGGCCTGGATGCCCTTCCACACGCTCAGTTTATCACTGCTGTCCTGAAAGTGGCTGTGTATTTTCTGTGTGTATGCACATTTTGACTCTTTGATGCCTGGGTCAGGTTGGCCCTCACTGTTGTTAGGCCCGGCTTGTCATCTGCTATGAAGGTAGAATCGCAGGTCCTCAACACTGCACACACCTTTGCAGTCATTCATGGCTTCTGGTTGGGGCAAGAAGTGATGGTCTTGGACAAAATGACACCGTCAATACACTTGCTAACGTAGGAAATAGCCGACACCATGTACTCCTCTAAATTGATGGAATCGCTATCATTTGTGGTCTTTCTGAACACCCACCAGTCAGTGCGCTCAAAACAGTCTTGAAGAGCAGAAATGGCTCCACCTGGCCAGGTTTTACCTGCTTCAGAACTGGTCTAGCACCCCTTATATACTGGGATTAGCATAATAGAGATGTGCTCTGAGGAGCTGAGGTAAGGCCGGGATATCAGTTTAACCCCAGAATGAGAAAAGAAATTGAAAAGGATGGGAAGGGTGTAGAAAGAAAGTGCCATACTCACAGATGTTGGACAGAGGAAGGAAGTTGCAGTCTCGGGTGAAGCTCTGTCTTCATTCAGAGAAGTAGTCGCAGCTTCCCGAGCTCATTTAGACAATACGTGAGCTCTGATTGGCAGGAGGACGTGACTCCTTTCGGGTCCTCCAGGGTTTGCAATTGGTCAATCGCCAAGTATGGTTCATGTCTTTGTGCGACGTACGGGCCGTTGGCCAAAAGAACTTGTAACACAGCGACATCACCGGACGGCGCTGCGATTCCTATTGGCTCATTCATGACGCCCCGCCCTCCATCGTGAACGTCACAACGCGGGAAGAGGCCACTTTCAGAGGGAAACTCCCTCCCTCTGGGCAACATCTGCCAGCAAATCAATGTCTTCCCTTTCCATTCCTCATGCTGGCTTGGAGACTGGGAATGAGAGGGGGAGGTGTAAAACTATTCAGTCATAGCAGCTGGAAAAAGAGGAAGTGAATCAAATGGAAGGGGTTTCAACTTATCTCTGTCTCTCAGATCCGCAAGGCATTTATCAGGACTGGAACTAGAGAAGGGACAGAGATCGATCTAGTGTTATTAGATTACTTACAGCGTGGAAATAGGCCCTTCGGCCCAACAAGTCCACACTGACCCGCCGAAGCGCCGCTCACCCAGACCCATTCCCTTACATTTACCCCTTCACCTAACACCACGGGCAATTTAACATGGCCAATTACCTAACCTGCACATTTTTGGTTTGTGGGAGGGAGGGACACAGGGAGAATGTGCAAACTCCACACATAAAGTCACCTGAGGTGGGAATTGAACCCGGGTCTCTGGTGGTATGAGGCAACAGTGCTAACTACTGTGCCACCCATAAATGGCTTTATATTCATTATGCTAGTCTCCGAGATTCAAATACAATTATCTGTTGTATTTTTGTTCTTTAGCTATGTCATAGACTTCCAGTTATAGAATTATTGAAGGGAACAGTAAGTGACCATTGGACAGAGACCTCCCAATTCATATACTCAATGCCCTGACCAATAAAGGGCTACTTTTTCTGGCGTGTCAGAGAGTGAGTGGTGACATTATACAGGTTTATAAAATCATGAGGGGCATGGATAGGAGAAATAGGCAAGGTTTTTTTCCCTGGGGTGGGGGAGTCCAGAACTAGCAGGCATAAGTTTACGGTGAGAAATGAAAGATATAAAAGGGACCTAAGGGGCAACGTTTTCACGCAGAGGGTGGCACGTGTATGGAATGCGCTATTAAAGGAAGTGGTGGAGGCTGCGACAATGACAACATTCAAAATGGCATCTGGATGGGTATATGAATAGGAAGGGTTCGAGGGATATAGGCCAAGTACTGGCAAATGGGACTAGTTTAGGTTTGGACGTCTAGTCAGTTTGGAATGAATGGTCTGTTTCCGTATGTACATCTCCATGATTCTAAGACTCTATCACTCTCCCGAGAGCTCAAACCCTCCAAGCCTGGCAACATCTTTGTGCATCTTTTCTGAACCCTTTCAACTTTAACATCCTCCTGACAGCAAGAAGGCCAGATTTGAACACAATATTTCAGAAGTGGCCTCACCAATTTGGGATAACTGGTCAACATGGATGAGTTGGACTGAAAGGTTTGTTTCCATGCGGTCAGGTTCTATGACTCTTTGGTAGGGATATAACCCATGTCTGCATTCCCTTCTCCATCGTGCCATTTGTGGTGTGGCTCAGACTCTGGGTACATCAGTGGGTCACACAGACCATGACAATTTCAAAAATACCTCCAAAAGCCACCAGGATTGTAAGGCATTATCAGAAACTCTCATTTTTCCAATTTGTTCAACCTTCAGTAATGGACAAGCATTCTCTGTTTCCCATGTTATCGTCCTGACAGCCTCCTGGGGAAGGGACAAACTGGAGCCAATCTTTCCATGGGATAGATTTCTTCACAGAATCAAACATGACAAGTGTACATCTCCCGATTCCACTGTATGCTCCAAAACAGTAAGTGTGTCTTAATAGGTGCTCAACTGACCAGTGAATGTAAGCACTCTTGAGTATTAATAGTCGAGAGTGCGTTGATGGAAAAGGACAGCAGGTCAGGCAGCATCCCAGGAGCAGGAGAATGGATGTTTTGGGCATATGCCCTTCATCAGGATCGATGTTCAGGCAGAAGCCCTTCATCAAAATCAGCTATTCCTCAGAACTGCCTATGGAACCATTTGATCTCACATGGACTCTGGACCACATTCAGCCCAACACAGTTTGAACCTGATCAGAATACCCCCTACAAATTCAAAACCTTCAGCAACAATTCTCTTTCCAGATCCTCTGCTCCATGCTATCAGCCATGCACCGCCACCTACTCTACCTGCAGTCAGTCCTGCTTCAGCAATACTCCCCTTCGTCTTGAATACGAATACAAATCACACCCACAAAGAATCCAAACGTGCTCTACTTGGTGTGACTGGATTGGTGTCTGAGCGGATGGGATGACTGACTAAATCCTTTCCGCGCACACAGCAGGTGAAAGGCCTTTTCCCAGTGTGAACCCGCTGGTGTCTCTGCAACTGGAATAATCTGTGAATCCCTTACCGTACACAGACCAGGAGAACGGTCTATCCTCAGTGTGGATGCGCCTGTGCGCCAGCAGGATGGATGAATGGCTATACCCTTTCCCACAGACGGAGCAGGTGAACAGCCTCTCCCTGGTGTGAATGTGCCGGTTTGTCTGCAGGTCAGAGGGGTTAGTGGATCCCTTCCCACACTCGGACCAAGTGAATGACTTCTCCCTGGTGTGAACCTGCTGGTGGTCACCAGGGTGAATAAATGAATGAACCCCTTCCTGCACATGGAGCAGGAGAACAGTCTCTCCCTGGTGTGAACCTGAAGGTGCAGAAGCAGGGCAGACAAATTAATGAATACCTTCATGCAGACAGAGCAGGAGGGTGGTCTCTTCCCTGGTATGGACCTATTGGTGGATCAGCAAGGCAGATGACTGTGTGAATCCGTTCACGCACTTAGAGCAGGCGAACGGCCTCTCTCCAGTGTGAGCTGACTGGTGGGTCACCAGGATGATAAATAAATGAACTCCTTCCCACACACGAAGCAGATTTAAGGTGTTTTCCTCGTGAAACTCTACCAGTGGATCACCAGGGTGGATAAATGAATGAAGCCCTTACTGCACATGGAGCAGGCGAAAGGCTGCTCCCCGGTGTGACCATGACAATGACGTTCAAGCAAATATGGAATTTTGAATTCCTTCCCACAGTCCTCACATTTCCATGGTTTCTCTATGATGTGGGAATCCATGTCTCTGTCCAGCTTGGACAACTGTTTGAAGGACCACTCACACATGGAACGTGTTAAATCTCTTGCCACTGCCATTCATCAGGCTTACTTTCCAATTAAGAAGATCATGCATGCCCTGCTGTAGTGTTAACTTCATTTGCTACCTGTACTCAATAACCTTTCATTCCCTGTCACTCAAAATTCAGTTCAATTTAGCCTTGAATACATTCAAAGAGCCTGTCTCTCCTCCTCTGTGTGGGAGCATTGCAATAAAGAAGAGAGAATAAATTCCTCATTCTGCCAGATATGGGAAAGTCCTTATTTATAATCTGTGTCATCGAGTTCTAGATTCTCTGACAAGGAAGCATTTTATTGGCATCTATCCTGACAAGCCTCCCCTCCTCAGAAAGTGCCGTACTCACATGTTGGACATGGAAGGAAGTTGCAGTCCAGAATGAAGCTCTATCTTCATTCAATTTCAGAGTAAAACTCCCTCCTCTAGACAACACCGAGAAGCAAAGCAATGTCTCCCCTTTTCCATTCTTCATCTTGGGAGGGAGAGATGGGGGGAAACTATTCACTGATTGCAACTGCAGTGAATCCAGGTAGGGACAAGACTCTGCAAAGGTGCTCAGATGCTCTCTGTCCCTCTTAAATGTATTTTCACTTTTTTCCTTAATTTGACACATTCATTTGAATACAATTTGCACCCTAGAAATGGATAGCTTCTTTCCTCACGTACACAAATAAAGGGGTAGTTTCTCATGGAACTGAGCAGCATTTAAGGGATTAGCACATTGTTATAAACAGTACATATGTGTTGCTTCACTTTGAGTATATCTATTATTATTCACTGTTGTAAAAGTTTAATGGCTAATATGTTTCACCTTCTAATAACATTCTATATTTCTTGTCATCTTTTTCATTTAATAGAATAGAAGGAAGTCATTCAGCAACTTAAATGGCTTTCTTTTCTCAAGCGGCTTTGATGTTTCATTTTCATGTCCTTGATTCAGCTCCATTTGCAGCATCTTTGACAGCATCTTGTTCTAGGTCATTGTGTATGGAGGAAAGCTTCACTTAGGTGCTTCTTAAGGCTGGCTGACTGGCTGCATGACAGTTTTCAGTTTTGGTGTCCTGGATAACGTGTGATCAGAAGGCATCTGGCAGTTTACAGGAATTTGGTGGCTATGCTATGTTCATTTAACAGTACACTCACTTTGTTAATTTTTCTGAAGGATATCAAGTGGAAGACCAGGGTTGTCTCTACTACCCTTCTTGAACAAGGGAACCACATTTACTATCCTCCAGTCTTCTGGCACTATTCCTGTAGACAACGAGGACATAAAAATCAAGGCCAATGGCTCTGCAATCTCACTTGCTTCCCAGAGAATCCTAGGATAAATGCCATCAGGCCCAGGAGACTTATCTATTTTCACCCTTTCCAGAATTTCCAATACCTCTTCCCTACATACTTCAAAGCCGTCCATTCTAATTAATTGTGACTCAATATTCACATTGGCAACAATGTCCTGTTCCTGAGTGAATACTGACTAAAAGTATTCATTCAGTGTCTCCCCAATCTCTTCAGCCTCCAAGCGCAACTTCCCACTACTATCCTTGACTGGACCTATTCCTACCCTAGTCATTCTTTTATTCCTGACATACCTATAGAAAGCCTTTGGGTTTTCCCTAATCCTACCAACCAAGGACTTTTCATGTTCCCTCCTTGCTGCTCTTAGCTCTCTCTTAAGCTCCTTCCTGGCTACCTTATAACCTTCAATGACCCCATTTGAACCTTCACGCCTCATCTTTACATCGGCCGCCCTCGTCGCTTTAACAAGCGATTCCAATTCATTATAAAACCACGGCTCCCTCACACGACCCTTTCCTCCCTGTCTGACAGGTACATACTTATCAAGGACACTCAATAGTCCCTCCTTGAACAAGCTCCACATATCGATTGTGCCCTTCCCTTGAAGCCTACGTTTCCAAGCCATGCATCCTAAGTCATGCCTCACCGCATCATAATTCCCCTGTCCCCAGCTATAACTCTTGCCCTGCAGTGCACACTTATCCCTCTTCATCACCAGAGTAGAAGTCACCGAATTGTGGTCACTGTTCCTAAAGTGCTCACCTACCTCCAATTCTAACACCTGGCCTGATTCGTTACCCAGAAACAAATCCAGTATGACCTCACCTCTTGTTGGCCTGTCAACATATTGTGTCAGGAAACCCTCCTGCACACATTGGACAAACACCGACCCATCTAATGTACTCAAGCTATAGCTTTCCCAGTCAATATCTGGAAAGTTAAAGACCCCCAAAACAACCACCCTATTACTTTCCTCTTCTCCTGAATCATTTCGCAATCCTTTCTTCTATGTCTCTTGGACTATTAGGAGGCCTGTAGAAAACTCCTAACAGGGTGACCTCACCTTTCCTATTTCTAACCTCAGCCCAAACTACCTCAGATAGCGAGTCTTCATCCATCGTCCTTTCACCGCTGTAATACTATCCTTGACAAACAATGCCACACCTCCTCCTCTTTTACCCCCACCTCTGACCCTACTAAAGCATTTAAACACTGGAATCTGCAACAGCCAATTCTGTCCCATGTCTCCATCATAGCCACAACATCGAATTCCCAGGTACCAACCCACTCTGCAAGTTCACCTACTTTATTTCGTATACTTCTTGCATTAAGTATACACACTTCAAGTCACCTTCCTGTTTACAGGCACCCTCCTTCGAGATTGATGCCATGTTCCTAACCTCCCTACACTCAAGGTCCTACACCTTAAAGCGACCGTCTAGGTTCACATGCCCCTGCAGAGTTAGTTTAAACCTCACCAGACAGCACTAGCAAACCTCCCCGCAAGGATACTGGTGCCCCTCAGGTTAAGGTGTAGACCATCCTGTTTATAGAGGTCCCACCAGTCAACAATCCACAAGCCAGGGACACAGCCAGACAGAACGGACTCAGGATGATCAGGTAATGATTACAGACGCTCACAACAGACTTCAAAAATACATACAAGAAATTCCGTGCAAAAATCGTTAATTTCAAAATCCACCAATCAGGAATGAACCCGGACCATAGAACAGGCCGTCACCATAGGACAGAACAGGACCAAACACCGCAAAAAAGGCACTAAAAGAAAAAATGGCCAAACTAACACACAACGAAGAGGACATCACAACACACACCTGGGTTAAAAACCTCTCCCACAGACAGCTCACAGACACGGAATGAATAATACTGGCCAAGGGACTTAACTACAACCACAGGGACGCCAAGACAGCAGACTTCCTAGCAGCACTAGAATGCACACTCAGGAACAATGGACTGACAAAAGAGACACAACAAACAGTGAGACAAAATATCGCACCTCTGATAACAAGGAAAAGACAAACACATAACCTCAACACCAAGGAGGGAGAAGCACTAAAATCACTAAGAAACGATAAGAACATAATCATACGACCAACAGACAAAGGCAGAATGACGGTCATCCTGGACAAAGCAGAGTACATCCAAAAAGCGCAACATCTACTTGCAGATACCAACACCTACCAAACTGGCTGAAGAGCTACAGCAGAAACTGAAACACCTGATCAGCGGATCCAGACACTCTATACAATCAATCCAGGAATTCTTGGACATCATCAGAAATATTCACATAGACAAAGAAGATACCATGGTCTCATTCGATGTAACAGCACTGTTCACCTCTATTGACAAAACTCTAGCCAGAGAAACAATAGCCAACCTGCTGGACATACAGAACAGACAACAGGACGTTGAACCTATCAACAAAGACGGCATACTTAAACTACTGGACCTGTGCCTCACAACACACTTCACATTCAACAACCAGATATATGAACAAATCAACGGAACACCCATGGGCCCACCGATCTCTGGACTCATAGCAGAAGCAGTAATGCAAAGGTTAGAACAAACAGTCTTACCACAAATTCAACCCAAACTCTGGGTCAGATATGTGGATGACACCTTTGTAATCATTAAGAACATAGAAATAGAGAACACACACCGGATCATCAACGCCACACTCACAGGAATCCGATTCACGAGAGAGGAAGAAAAGGATAACCAACTCCCATTCCTAGACGTGATGGTACAGAGAACACCGAACGGAGAATTCACCACAAAGGTATACAGGAAAGCCACACACACAGACCAAGTCCTGAACTACGAAAGCAACCACCTCAACACACACAAACGAAGTTGCATCAAGACACTAATCAAAAGGGCCACAACACACTGCAGCACACCAGAACTGCAAAAAGAGCAAGAAGAACACCTATACAATGTATTCGCCAAAAACGGATACCCACGCAATTTCATCAACAGATGCCTAAGAGAAAGAAAACGGAACGAGGACATGCCGCAACCCGAAGGACTAGCCATACTACCATACATAAGGAGCATTTCAGAACTGACAGCCAGACTACTGCGACCACTAGGACTCATAACAGCACACAAACCAACAGTCACTGTCAGACAAAAACTCATCAGAAGGAAGGACCCGATACTCAGCATGAGCAAAACCAATGTAGTTTACAAAATCCCATGCAAGGACTGCACAAAACACTACATAGGACAAGCAGGAAGACAGCTAACGATCTGCATCCATGAACACCAACTAGACATGAAACGACACGACCAGCTATCCTTAGTAGCCACACACGCCGATGACAAGCAACATGAATTCGACTGGGACAACACTACTATTATAGGGCAAGCCAAACAGAGAACAGCCAGGGAATTCCTAGAGGCATGGCTCTCATCCACAGATTCTATCAACAAACACATGGAGCTGGGCCCAATATACTGGCCACTGCAGCGGACAGCTGGAACTGACAACCGGAAGTGGCAGAGAAAAGCCATTATAAATGCTGGAGGAAACATCACAGAAGCGCTTCACAGGAGGCTCCCAAGCACTGAGGATGTCACCTAGACAGGGGACGATACGTTTGCAACACAAATTTCCAGCTTGGCGAACAGAACCACAACACAGGTCCCACCTTCCCCAGAAAGAACCCCAGTTATCCAGATACCGGAATCCCTCCCTCCTGCACCATCCCTGTAGCCACGCATTTAATTGTTCTCTCTGACTATTCCTCGACTCGCTATCACGTGGCACGGGTAACAAACCAGAGACAACAACTCTGTTTGTTCTAACTCTGAGCTTCCAACCTCGCTCCCTGAAAGCCTGCCTGACATCCTCATCCTTTTTCCTACCTATGTCGTTGATGCCAATGTGGACCACAACTTCGGTCTGCTCCCTCTCCCCCTTCAGAACCCGGAAAACACGATTAGAGACGTCACTTACCCTTGCACCTGGGAGGCAACATACCAATCGTGAGTCTCTCTCGCCCCCACAAAAACGCCTATCGGTGCCCCATAACTATTGCTCTGCTCTTTTCCAACCTTCACTTCTGAGCAACAGGAGCAGGCTCCGTGCCATAGGCCTGAAACCCATTGCTTACCTCTGCTAAGTCGTCTTCCCCACAAGTATCCAAAATTGACTTCAAAGAGCCTGACGTGATTTGAACACACGACCTTCTGACCTGGAGTCAGACGCGCAACCGTTGCGCCACAAGCTCACGGGGAGATTGAGATCGCTATTCATGCTTAAGGGAAGTGATCGCACTACAATGATTTTACGTCTGCGGAACAACTGAGATCAACAGTTCATGTCTGTTCTGTCTCTCCCCCTCTCCTTCTGTTTCTCGAAACAATTTCCAACCCTACCTCAATAAAAAGCTGAAAGAACTGTGGACGCTGTATATCAGAAACAAAACACAAACAGTAGTTGCTGGTGACCCTTCCATAGAACTGATGGTGATTGGGAAAACGTTGGTTTATATGCAGGAGATATTGTGGGAGGAAGGCGGATGCAGTAAATGATAGATCAGGACAGAGCCCAAAGCGAGGGAAGAACTGTTGGACAGGAAAGGGAGTTGATAACGTTCTGTGTGGGAGGGTGAATGGAGACTGTTCGTGGCAGTCATAGGTAGTGTGTAATGACAGACTATGTGATAACAAGGCTTGGTGTGTGTGGTAGGGACGAGGATACTATGGATTTCAAACCCTAGAATTATTGAATTCGATATTGGGACCGGAGGGATGTATGGTCCACAAGTGTAATATCCGGTGCGCTTCGTTCTGCTGGTGCTGGGCTTCGCTGGGACAATACAGCAAACCTGAGACAGAGATGTTGGTCAGGGAACAGGGTGGGGTGTGGAATTGGCAGGCAACTGGAAGCTCAGGGTCTTTTTTTGCGGGCAGGACATAGATGTTCTGTGCAGCAGTCACCCAGTTAATGCCTCGGTTTCCCCAATGTAAATGAGCCCATATTGTGAGCAGCAAATGCAGTAGACTGGGTTGTGGGAAGTGCGCCTATATTGGGGAAAAAAAACTACCCAGGTAAGTTTGCGCTACACCAGTTTCCGGGTCCGCTCCGCGCTTTTTTCGAAAAAGATATTTAAATTTAAACCGTGAAACAAACGTAACCGCGTCTACAAACAGACACCGCCAAACAGCCCTTACCTGCTCCGCCGGTAGTATGAGGATTGTTCACTCGTTTGTGGGTGTTGGGATGATTGCTTCTGCGGTTAAGTATTTGGTTTGCGTGTGTTGTTTTTCTGTCGACGCTAGTTTGAAGTTCCCCATTGACTGTTCGCTCTACTGTGACATCTGGGAATGGCACTTTGTTGCTGTTCTCCTCCTCTTCAAACCAGGAGTCCCCCTCAAACCACAGTCTCACCACTTGGAACACCAGTATACAGACTAGTCAAAAACCTCCACTGAAGACTAAAACACCAAGTCGAAGACTCACGCCACTCCAGTTACTCCATCCAAGAATTCTTGAACACCAAAGACAACAAGATAGAAGAGGATGGAATAATACTGTCCTTTGGCATACAGCCCTGTTCACATCCATTAACATCAACGTGACCAAAGAAAACTGAAGACACTACTTGAAGAACCAAAGACACAAACACCAAACCGCACCAACTTCATCAGCAAAGATAACACTGTCAAGTTCGTGGAGCTGTGCCTTACCTCCCACTTCCTATTCAGTAACAAGAGTAACAAACAAATCAACAGAGCACCCATGAAACCACCAATATCAGGATTCCTAACAGAAGCAATAATGCAGAGTTTCGAACAAACAGCCCTTCCAAAGATCCAACCCAAACTTTGGGTCGGCTACAGTGATGACACTTTTGTCACCACAACGTGAAACAACTTAGAGGAAACCGACAACACCATCAACAATCTCCTTACTGGCATAAAATTCACAAAAGAGGAGAACAACAAAAAGTGTTGTTGTTCTAGATGTCACAGTAGAGCGAACAGTCAATGGTAAATTCAAAACAGCGTCTACAGGAAACAACACACGCGAACCAAGTACTTAAGCTGCAGACGCAATCATCCCAACACGTACAAACAAATCTGCATCAGGATGCTATTTCAACGAGCTACTTCACATTGCAGCACGCAGGAATGACGAAGATCAAGAAACAACGATACAGCGCATTTAAGAAGAATGGATAGCCTGCAGACCCGGGGAAAATTGCTTCCCTGACCGGGAATCGAACCCGGGCCGCGGTGGTAAATGCGCCGAATCCTAACCACTAGACCACCAGGGAGACATAGACCTGTTTTGTAGCTCTGCTAAAAATTGCCTCGCTGCCTTGGAATCGAACCCGGGCTGCGAGGAGTAAGAAGACTTTCACCGGTACATCCATCAATGTAATTTTTTTGTAACCATTGCTCCCGATGCGATCTCTATAACATTGGGGAGATTGGAGAGTCAAGTCACTTCTCCGGGACACCCGCACCAATCAACCCCATCGCCCTGTGGCCTAACATTTCAATCCACCCTCCCACGCTGCCAAGGACATGCAGGTCCTGGGCCTCATTCACCGCCGCTCCCTCCCCATCCGAGGCCTGGAAGAAGAACACCTCATCTTCCGCCTCAGAACACTTCCACCCCAGGGCATCAATGTAGATTTCACCAGTTTCCTCCTTTCCCCTCCCCCCACCTTACCTCAGTTCCAACCTTCCTGCTCAGCACTGACCTCATGACCTGTCCTCCTTGCCAATCTCCCTTCCCAACTATCCGCTAAACCCTCCTCTCTGACCTGTCTCCTCTATCCCCACCACCATTCACCTATTTTACTCTTTGCTACCTTCGCCCCAGCACACCCCCCCACCCAAATTTATCTCTCCACCCTGGAGACGTCCTGCGTCTATTCCTGATAAAGAGCTTTTGCCCGAAACTTCGATGTTCCTGCTCCTCGGGTGCTGCTTGACCCGTTGTGCTTTTCCAGCACCATTCTGATCTAAACTCTGGCTTCCAGCATCTCCAGTCCTCACCTTTGCCGACCCAATAAACCCAGTGTGCCGATTTCTCATCAACACATTGACACAAGCAGACACAACTTGTGCAGAAAACCTAGCCACATTACCTTACATTAAATACATCTGTTAAATGGTGTCCAGACAACTCAAACCTCTCAGCATCATGGTAGCCCACAAACCTACCAACACACTTGAACAGCGGCTAATGAACCTGAAATACCCAATACAAACAACTAGCAAACGAATGTTAGTTACAAAATACCATTCAAGGAAATATACACATGAACTCTGCCGCACAGTTATCTGTGGCAAGAAATGCTGGAATGAGATAAGGAAGATATTTTCAGCCAAAAAGAATCGACACTGAATGGTCAACCATTTACAATCACCCTTTGTTAGCCCAGGATGGAGGATCCGAAGGGATGAACAGTTTTCTTATTTTCGGAAGATTCACAAATATGAGACTGGGTTTTGGTGTTTGTTCCCTTTCCATTCCCAGGATCAGTGGGTTGGGGCGGTGAGTTGAAGAAAGTGAAATGTGCCCGTGAGCAGCGTGTGGGGCTATTTCAGCTTCCCCTCCTCTGACAGCGCTGTGACGTGACTCTGATGTTCTCAGGGACACTGACTGACGTGAGACAGTGAAAAGTGTCTCGTTCCTGCAGATCGGGAATTCAAACCGTTTGCCGGCTTCAGGACAATGAGAAAGATTAATTGGGGTGTGTGAAGAAGCTGTGAGCTGCATTTCAAACAGGTAGGTGGAGTCAGATGCGTCATCCATTGCGCCCTGGCCCTGTGTGTATCTAACGCCACCATGCTACAGAGTTCTGACGTTAACACGGACATGCGCAGCAATGGGAACAGTCACAACCAAAGATAATCAGCGTCACTGCTTCCCTTCCACAGTCCCAACTTTGTGAAGCAGTATCTTTCACTGGCAAAGGAAACACCCTTGTCCTCAGGTGTTGCTTCATTTCGATCACGATTTCCAGCCCCACTGTTCTAGTCTCATTTCCAAACACTTGGCTCATCGCCTCAAAATAAGCTCTGCGGGTATCTGCTTGTTCCACCCGAACAGGCAGTGGGTTGCAGATTCCCACCAGTCCCAATGTGAGTGAAATATCTTTCGCCCTCCACTGATTTGAATCTTAAAGAAAAAACCGGGGAACAGTCTCCCTTTCATTTTGACGACATTTCCAATTTTGTAGTCGGCAGGGGTCACACCTGCCTGGGGAAACCGCAATAGATTTCACGTCCGTCGCATTCACCACTCTGCCCACGAATAAAGACCCACACTGACAGCTTCATTTCCCAGGTCTCTCTGCCTGTGGAGCTGAGAAAGAGTGAATTATTGCTGGGTTTGTTTGAATCCAATCACTTCACAGGTTACGAAAGGGTTAAATATCGGCAAATGGAGAGTCTGGTTGTTTCACACCGAAAGATGAAATGAACTTTCAGTTAAAAGCAAAAACAGAAATTGCAGGAGCAATCAGCAGATCAGGCAACATCGGTGGAAAGAGAATCAGAGACAATATTTCAGAACTCTGTTTTCTCCCACAGGTACTGCCAAACCTGCTGAGTTTCTCCAGCAGTTCATCTTTCTGTCTCGGATTCTCAGCATCCGCAGTCCTTTACGTTAGAAATTAAATCATTTCAGCCTCATGTGCAGGAATGAGAATCATTTCAATTTCCCAAAAAATCGGCAGAGATTTCAAGGCATTTGGGAAAAAAGTAAAAGTGACATTAGGAAGAACATTTTGGCACAAGGAGGGGTTCGGATACGTAAATCTCTGTCTGACTGTGACAAAGAGGCAGATTCACGTACACAAAAGGGAATTCTGTGGTCATGTTCAAAGTAACAATGTGGAGACTTACAGGGAGAAGGTAAGAGAATGATACGAATAGAGACTCTTATTTACTTGCTGTGTAGAACCAGCAGAGCTAAGGTGGGCCTCCAAATGCGCTGTGACACGTGTTGTGATTCAGAGTGAACTCACAGTTCGACCAACGGAAGGTGGGAATTTAGAAAAGTTTATATTTACACAGTCTCCTCACATCAACGCAACAGCAAAATGGTTTAATAATCCGCCAGCGCAGAGAACCCGGTTCCTGGAGATGGGACAAACAGCTGGTTCAGGGATACCAGTCCACATTGCTCTCTTTGCCACCAGTTCAGAGGGAGAACATTGGATGGCCAAAGGAGTGAATGACGATCTGTGTCAGAGGGTGACTAACTGTTAATGGAGACTGTTGCTGGCTAACGATAAGTCACGTGTAACAGCAGAAGATGTAAAAATGAGGCCTCGTGTGGGTGTGGTCGGGGTCAAGGGCATGGGGGAGTTCGGGTCCGAACAATATTGAACTCGATGTTGAAGACTTGATGGCTACAGGATCTCCAAGTGGAAAATGAGGCGTTGGTCTTCAATCAGGGGCTGAACTTTGCTGGAATACTGCTGCATGCCTGAGACAGAGAAGTAGGCCAGGTAACAGGGTGGAGTGTTAAAGTGACAGGCAACCAGTAGCTCAGGGCCTTTTTTCGGCAGAACCGAGATATTCTGCGAAGCAGTCACCCAGTTTATGCTTCATGCTACTTTGGGGAAACCACACTGTGAGCAACGAATGCAGTAGACTAGTTTGTGACAAATGTACAGGTAAAGTGCTGCTTCACCTGGAAGGTATGTTCGATCCCTTGGATATTCAGGATGGAGCAGGTAAATGGGCGGGTGTTACACATTCGGCGGTGGCAGGGGAAAGTGCCTTGGGACAATGGGAGGTGGGTGTGGGGTATTGAGAGTGAGGGAAGAGTGGACCCGAAGTGTAAGCCCTGCCCATTTACCTCCTCTCATATATAAATCCGTGAAGTTGAAAGAACACGCCATAGAATGATTCAGTACCACGTGACTCAAGAACTAATTCGTGTTCATGTTCCGGGGCCAGCACCATTATTGCGTCACAGCAGCTGCAGGCCATCACCGGGGGCTCGCCCTATGACGTCACGGTGCGACTGGAAGTCCCCGGGACAGTTTATTAAAGAAACCTCCCTGTGGGTCAGGGCAGCCCTGCATCGGGAAGCACTGGGATGGTCAATCACTATCAGTTTACATGGGGAACACATCTCCACATTACACAGCCTCGAGGCAAATTTCCCTTCCTTTTACTTAAAGTTCAAGAGCACTCAAACCGAAATTCCCAAGGTACGTTTGGCAGAATTCCTTCCAGGTGTTCGCTAAATATATCTATGAGCACTTTGTTAAAGTTTGAACATTGCGAGTGTTGAAATTTTGTGCTTTTGAGCGAAATCACAGTTCGGAAAAACAGAATGTGGGAATTTAGACAGAGTTTATATTTGTACAACGGCGATATGTCTGCGGGTGTGTGATGGGAGCATCACCCAGAAGGGAAACCATCTCTCCTATTCACTCAATGTCGTCTTCAGCAACTTTCCCGTCTAACGGCGCACTGATCTGCACCTCGCCTTCTCATCTCTTTCACAAAAAACTTCGACATAAATATTTCACATTGATATACTGGCCCAATGTGCACAGTTGAGATGACAGCCTCGTGGAGGTCTGACTGGTCTTCTGTTGTTCTCTGTATCCTGTGTTGAGGAGGGCAATGCTTATCACTGGTCACTCCGGTGTTACAGAAAAGTTTAGAAACAAAATGTTTTAAATTTCTGCCAGTAGAGAGGACCCGGGACAAACAGCAGCAGGGAGACAGAGTGAGAAGCAGCTGTTCTGGAAACTCTTTGCCGCTTGCAATTCTCAGAGCAATGTCAAATGTATTTCACACCAAGCAAGTCTCAGCTGGCTGAAGAGGAACAGCGGGGGTGCTTGAGCAGTGTCTGTGTTGCTCGTTGGTCTCTGGGTATGATTCGCGGTTTTCTATTGTGCAGGCTTGCAGGAGATCCAGGGTTCGCATCTCCGATGAGCCTGCGTTTCCTGGTTTGTGCAAGAGTGCCCGCTTAACTTTCTCAAAACCCACTCTTGCTAAAGTAGGTTGGGCCGCTTGGAGTACAAATTGAGCAGAAAGCAAGGAAGTGAAATGATGGAATATTGCGCTGACGTCAGTGGTGCCGTGTTTAGGGAATGTTAGCGATGAAGGGAGATTGAAAAATTGGGACAGCTCTCCTCGGAGAACAGAAGTTTGAAATCTGGCGTGTTTGAAGTTTTCCAAGTCATGCGGGGTCCAGACAGGGAAAGTAATGCAGTTAAAATGCTCCCACACCTGAAAGGATCGGCAGAGTTTGAAAGTCATGAGGAAAAGAACTACAAGAGAGATTAGGGAGGGTGAGGTGAGGGTCAGCAAATCTCCTGACTTTGACAAAGAGGCAGATTCAATAGACGCATAAGGTAATTCGCTGGTCATGTTTAAAGTAACAATGTGCGGAAATACACGGAGGAGGCAAGAGAATGCTACGAATAGAGACACACGTTTACTTACTGTGTCGAACCAGCAGAGCGAAGGTGGGCCGCATGGCCTCCGTCTGCGCTGTGACACATGCTGTGACTCAGAATGAAATCACAGTTCGACCAACACAATGTGGGAAGTGAGAAAAAAGTTTTTATTTACACAGCCTCCATACGTCTGCGCACCAGCATATTACACGACAGCAGCGGAGGTCATTGACATCAGTCTGGAACGTGCATGCCGCGTGCCCGACAAAAGGCTGAAGGGACCTGGGGAAAACGGGAGCGGGCTGGGCCCATAACGCAGAGATCGATGGGTTGAAACCATCCTCTGCTGTTGTTCGATGTCTCCCTGAGCAGTTTCCTTTTGTAATGGTGCTGTGCTCTGTTCTGTATCTTGCCTTTGCACCTACTTCCTGAGTGTCTGAATGCCCTGTATCATACCGATACACTCGCGAACCCCACACAGTTCAAGTAACATGCTTTTGGAGGTCTGAGTGGTCTTCTCCTGTTCTTCATCAGTTTCCTATGAACTGATTCGCAAAACCACTTCTCTGAGATGCCAATGAGCTGATAAAGTTGAAACGCATGCCTTGCGGTTTCGCCCATTCCCTGCAGTAATTCGCCACGCCGGGCCGGACGTGAATGACAAGACGATCAGCATGTCAGAAACTGTATCACCACTCAGACACAGTCCCTTACTATTAGGACAGATATCACTGATTGTGAATCACCTCAGAGAGAGACAAGTGGCAGAGTCACGGTGGACTCGATGGGCTTAACAGCCTCTGTCGGCGGGAGAATTGCAAGTAGAAACGAAATGGTTCAATTATCCACCAGTGGAGACAGCCCGGTTCCTGGGGACGGAACAAACAGCAGCGTCCTGGGAGCAGGGAGGCAGAATGAGAAGCAGATGTTCTTGAAACTCTCTGCTGCTTGTAATTCTGGGAACAATGTACAATATATTTCAGACTGAGCAACTCCCAGTTGCTTCAGGAGCTGGGTGCGCACATGGTTTTTGTCTCATTGGTCTCGGGGTATGATGCCAGTTTTGGGTTTTCTAGCTTATACAGACGGGTGGGAGGGGCCGGGTTCCAATCCCAGGCGAAACCTCATTTCTTAAATTGACCTGAGCAAAGATGCCGGGTCAGATTTCTCAAAATGCCGCTTCGTGAAATCAGATCGGACTGCCTGAATTAGGAATGGGACAGAGGGACCATTGCAGTGAACACGGCGAAGGGAAACACTTGCTCAAAGTGAGAACAAGTCTTGCAGATTTCTCGCCGGCGCAATCCGAGTCTGAATGAATCCTCCACCTGTATTACGCTCAATTCTGAGGGTGATACTTCAGGAAGCGGGGAAGTGAAGTGATTGCAGACGGCGCTGAACAGGTTGAAGTGAATGGTACCGTGTACGAGGAATGTCAGTCATGAAGGGAGATTGGAAAGTTAGGGCAGTTGTCTTTGGAGAACAGAAGGCTGAAAACTGGCCTGATTGAAGTTTTCCACATCATGAGGGTTTTAGACAGAGGAAATAATGCAGTGAAAATGCTCCCAGGCCTGAAAAGATCGAGAACGATTTGGCAGAGATTTAAAGTCATCAGGAAAATAAGTAAAAGTGACATTCGGAAGACCGTTTTCGCACAGGGAGTGGGGTCAGTAAGTTGCTGTCTGACAGTGACAATGAGGCAGATTCAATGGACACAGAAGGGAATTCGGTGGGCATGTTCAATGTAACAATGTGCAGATTTACAGGGAGAAGGCGACAGAATGAGACACTTATTTACAAATTGTGTTGAACCAGCAGAGCTAAGGTGGGCTGCATGGCCTCAGTCTGCGCTGTCACACATTTTGTGATTCTGAGTGAAATCGGAGTTAGACCAACAGAACGTAGGAAATTTGACAACGGATATATTCTGCCCAACAGGATACTCCATCACAGCAATGAAGGTGTTTTGACATCATTCTCGAAGGTACATGACACAATGCAGATTCAAAACCGAGTATTCCTTTGAATCACTGAGTAATTTGTTTACAGGTATTCAGTTGAGGTGAGCGGAGTTGCGCATTGGGAGCCACTCCAGTTGATCTGTCGAAGCCGTTTTCTCCTGTGTGATAGTCCCACCAGCACTCCAATTTGCTGTGCTTCCCGTCAGTAGATGCAGATTACTGTCCCATACTGATACACGGGCCACGATGACCAAGCTGTGGTGACAAGCTTGTGAAGGTCTGAGTGCTCTTCTCCTGTTCTCTGTCGGCCTGCTATGATCCGAATCATCAAACCTCTCTTCTCCGAGATGGGAATAAACTGATGAAGGTGAAACACATCAGTTGCGGTGTGTCCCATGTGCAGGAGGCCTTGCAGTAATTCACCACGCTGTCTCACACAGCAGCATCCTCTCGGTGAATTACCCTTGGCAAAAAAAAACGATTGAACCAAATCAGTGTCCGACATTGGATTTTACTGACACCGTTTATAAAATTCAGGCTCACCGTTAATGTGGAGAGGGGCTGTCAGACTGTAGTTTCCGCTCCTTCTGTTGAATAAAGGTAATTTTAACTGTGTCCAGTGAGAGGAAAGGATTTGCTGTTGGGGGGAAACATTTCTATCTGAACTCGTTTGTCACTCTGCTATGACAGAAGGAGCTGGGACCTCCTGATAGTTTGAAACACAAAACTGGTAATCTCTAGATTATGTTGTAAAAATATTGGTATAATGTTATTCACACCGCGCTGTCCCCAACGGAACGTAGCGGCTGTGTGTTTAAATCCCGTGATGAACAGTTTGTCTTTTATTTCTCACACTGGGGGGAGCTGAGCATTTACCTAAACACTGGGCACACCACCTCCCTGATTCAGTGTTCACAAATCACACTGACAGCAAAGCTTTACTGTGATCGAAAGTTTCCACAAAGAAGATTTGGCTCAACAGAAAAACGGAGTAAACATCCTCCTTCCTTGGTTTGAAACATAAATGGTCGACTGCAGTGAGCCTGACGTGACTTGAACACACAACCTTCTGATCTGGAGTCAGACGCGCTACCGTTGCGCCACAAGCTCACGGATGGCCAGCCGTCTCTATTCATGATTAAAGGAAATGATCGCACTTCAATGATTTTACGTTTTGAGTAGCAATGGAGATCAACAGTTCATGTCTGTTCTGTTTCTCCCCCCTCTCTGTCTCTCGAAACAATTTCCAACTCTCTCTCAATAAAACTCTGAAAGAATTGCGGATGCTGTATATCAGAAACAAAAAACAGGAGTAGCATGTGACACTTCCACAGAACTGATGGTGATTGGGAAAATGTCGGTTTATATGCAGGAGATATTGTGGGTGGAAGGCGGAGATCAGGACAGAGCCCAAAGCGAAGGAAGAACTGTTGGACAGAAAAAGGAGTTGATAACGATCTGCGTGGGAGGGTGAATAACTGTTAATGGAGACCGTTCGTGGCTAAGTCGTGTGGAATGACAGACGATGTGATAACAAGGCTTGGTGTGTGTGGGAGGGACGAGGATACTATGGAGTTCAGGCCCTAGAATTATTGAATTCGATATTGGGACCGGAGGGATGTAATTTCCCCAAGTGGAATATCGGGTGCTCTTCGTTCTGCTGGTGCTGAGCTTCACTGGAACAATACAGCAAACCTGCGACAGAGATGTTGGCCAGGGAACAGGGTGGGGTATGGAATTGGCAGGCAACTGGAAGCTCAGGGTCTTTTTTGTGGGCAGAGCGTAGATGTTCTGTGCAGCAGTCACCCAGTTTATGCTTCGGTTCCCCAATATAGATGAGACCACATTGTGAGCAGCAAATGCAGTAGACTGGTTCTGGGAAGTGCAGGTAAAGTACCACTTCACCTGGAAGGTAAGTTTGGGCGCTTAGATAGTGAGGAGGGAACAGGTAAATGGGCTGGCGTCACACATTCGGCAGTTGCAGAGGAAAGTGGCGTTGGACTATTGGGGTAGGAATGGGGGTAGGGTTGATGGGAATGAATGAAGTGTGGACCCAAGGCATAACTCCTGCCCATTTACCTATCTGCCAAAAAGAGGAATATGTTAAGTGTGTACAAGGAAATTTTCTAATTCACAATGTGGATGTACCTACTGGAGAGGGTGCAAAACCTAAGGCCAGCAACCCCAATTCTATTAACATTAGAATCGTGATTGAAAATAATATATCAGATCTAAAAGTTGAAGTTCTAAATTGGAGGAAGATTCAGGTATTAAGCAAGATCCTACAAAAGCTGATTGGGGGCAGATGTTCGCAGGTTGCTGGAAAATGGAAAGCCTTCAGATATGAGATAACAAGAGTCCAGACAAGTATATTTCAGTTAGGGTGAAAGGAAAGGCTGGTATATGTAGGGAATGCTGGATGACTAGAAAAAATGAGATTTTGGTTAAGAAAAACAAGGAAGCATATGTCAGGTATAGACAGAGAGATGGAGTGAATCCTGAGAGTATGAAGGCAGTACAAGCATACTTGAGAGGGGAATCATGAGGGCAAATAGGGGGCATGAGATAGCTATGGCAAATAGAGTTAATGATAATCCAAAGGGTTTTTATAAATACCTTAAGGACAAAAGGAAAAAAGGGAGATAATAGGGCACCTGAAAGATCAGCAAGGCGGCCTTTGTGTGGAATGGCAGTAGATGGGGGGGGGGGGGGGGGCGGGGGGGGGGGTGGAATACTGAACGGATATTGTGCATCAGTGTTTACTGTGGAGAAGGGCATGGAAGATATAGAATGTGAGAAAATAGATGCTGACATGCTGAAAAAATGTCCACATTACAGATGAGAAATTGCTGGATATCTTGGAATGCATAAAAGTGGATAAATCCCAAGGACCTGATCAGGAGTACCCTAGAACTCTGTGGGAAACTAGGGAAGTGATTGCTGGGCCTCTCACTGAGATATTTGTATCATCCATAGTCACAGGTGAGGTGTCGGAAGGCTAGAGGGTGGCTACTGTGGTGCCAGTATTTAAGAAAGGTGGCAAGGAAAAGCCAGGGAACTATAGACCGGTGAGCCTGACATCCGTGATGGGCAAGTTGTTGGAGAGAATCCTGAGAGATAGGATTTACATGTATTTGGAAAGGCAAGAATTGACGAGGCATAGTCAGCATGGCTTTAAGCTTGGGAAATCATGTCTCACAATCATGATTGAGTTTTTTGAAGAAGTAACAAAGTGGATTGATAAGGGCAGAGCAATAGACGTGATCTATATGGACTTCGGGAAGGCGTTCATCAAGGGTCCTCATGGGAGACTGGTGAGCAAGGTTTAATCTCATGGAAGCTGAAAATGTGTTGCTGGAAAAGCGCAGCAGGTCAGGCAGGATCCAAGGAGCAGGAGAATCGACGTTTCAGGCATGAGCCCTTCTTCAGGAATTCATGGAATGCAGGGACAACTAGCCATTTGGATACAGAACTGGCTCGAAGGCAGAAGTCAGAGGGTGGTGATGGAGGGTTGCTTTTCAGACTGAAGGCCTGTGACCAATGGTGTGTCAGAAGGATTGATGCTGGGTCCCCTACTTTTTGTGATTTATATAATGATTTGTATGTAAACGGAGGAGGTATAGTTAGTAAGTTTATAGATGACACCAAAATTGGAGGTGTAGTGGACAGCAAAGAAGGTTACCTCAGATTGCAACGGGACCTTGATCATGGGCCAATGGGCTGAGAAGTGGCTTTTGGAGGTTAATGTAGATAAATATGAGGTGCGGCATTTTGGAAAAAACAAATCAGAGCAGGACTTTTACACTTAGTGGCACGTTCCTTGGAAGTGTTGCTGAACAAAGAGACCTTGGAGTTCAGGTTGATAGTTCCTTAAACGTAGAAACGCAGGCAGATAGGATAGTAAAGAAGGCTTTTGGTGTGCTTTCCTTTGTTGGTCAGAGCATCGAGGATAGATGTTGGGAGCTCATGTTGCCACTGTACAGAACATTGGTCAGGCCACGTTTGGAATATTGCATGTAATTTTGGTTTGCTTCCTATTGGAAAGATGTTGTGAAACTAGAAAAGGTGCAGAAAAGATTTACAAGGATGTTGCCAGTGTTGGAGGGTTGAGCTATAGGGCGAGGTTGAATAGACTGTTTTCTCTGGAGCGTCAGAGGCTAAGGGGTGACCGTATAGAGGTTTATAAAACCATGAGGGATATGGATAGGGCAAATAGACAAGTTCTTTTACCTGGGATGGGGGAGTCCAGGACTAGAGGGCATAGGTTTAGGAAGGGGAGGGGAAAGATATAGAAGGGACATAAGGGGCAACCTTTTCACGCAGAGGGTGATGCATGTACGGCATGAGCTGCTGGAGAAATGATGGAGGCTGGTATAATTACAGCATTTAAAATGCTTCTGGTTGTGTAGATGAATAGGAAGGTTTTATGAGGATTTGGGCCAAGTGCTGTCAAATGGGACTGGATTAGATTAGGATATCTGGGCTGCATGGACGAGTTGGACTGAAAGGTCTGTTTCCGTGCTGTACATCTGTGTCACTCTGTGAGACTCCATGGGATTATCTGCCTAAGAGAGCAGTTGAGACAGCTTCATGAAGTATATTGAAGACACAGTTGGATGGGTTTTTGCATGGTAGGGGAATTAAAGGTAGTCGGGATAATGCAGGTTGGTGGAGCTGTGATCTTAATGAATGACGAAGCAGGCTTGACCAAAAGGTCCTCTCCTCCTGCTTCAGTTACTATGAATCTGCAATACTGCGTTTCCCGCGACAGCAGTTTTCCCACGGCACAAAGGAGGTTTTCTAAAATAAATTTAAACCCATTGCTTTGCTTGAACTCAAACTGCATTGACTTGGAGGAGAGTGGGATTTGCAAAGTGTCCTCCCCTCCACACGTGCCTCAACCTCAGGGCAGCTGTCCGGCCCGCCTCCATTGTTGACGTCACAATGCGGATGCAGCCCTGTCAGTTTCAGAGTGAAACTTCCTCTCTCTGGGCAATATCTGGGAGCAAAGCAATGTCACACCCTTTCCATATACCATCCTCCAGCAGCGAGGGGGGAGGGGAGGTAGGGGTGGGTGAAACACTGTTCACTTGTAGCAACTGGAGTGAATCCAGGGAGGGGGCAGACACTCCAAAGGTGCTCAAATACTTTCTATCTCTCTTAAAGCTATTTTCCTTGTGTATTCACTTAGTTTGGCACGTGTACAGTTTGCACCCTCGAAAAGGATTGCTTCTTTACTCATGTTCACAACTAAAAGGTTAGATTCTCATGGATCTGAGCAGCATTTAAGGGATTGGCACGTGTTAAAAAAATTGCAGGCCTGCTGGGGCATGTGGCTCGTTGGTCTAGGGGTATGATTCTCGCTTCGGGCCTCCTGCTGCGTGGACGTGCGAGAGATCCCGGGTTCAAATCCCGGACGAGCCCTTGCTTCTTACATTGCCTTGTGCGAAAACGGCCAATCAATTCTCTCAAAAAGCAGCTTCGTTCAACGAGATCCGACTTCCTGAGTCGGGGATGGAGCAGAGCTACCATTACAATGAACGCGGCAAGGGCAACACTTATTCAAAGCGAAAACAAGTTTTACTTCACACACAGGGTGGTGGGCGTTTGGAACGCGTTGCCAGCAGAGGTGGTAGAGGCAGGCACGGTAGATTCATTTAAGATGCGTCTGGATAAATGCATGAGTGGGTGGAGTAGAGGGATACAAATACTTAGGAATTGACCAACAGGTTTAGACAGTACATTTCGATCGGCTCAGGCTTGAAGGGCCTGTTCCTGGGCTGTAAAACTTCTTTGTTCTTTGTTCTATATGATGTATATCTGATATTGTTGGCTGTTGTAAAAGTTTCTTTGTAATTATTATTCACCTTCTAATGTAGTAATGGAGTTACGTCCTTTTTTGTCATAATTTTTTATTTAATAGGCCAGCAGGAAGTCATTCAGCAATTTTACTGCCTTTCTTTTCTCCAGCAGTCTTAACATTTCATTTTCATATCCTTGATTCAGCTCCATTTCCAGCATCTTTGTAGGCAGTTTGTTCCATGTTATTGTCACTGAAATGAAGTTTTCCTCCATACACACCTAAGCCTATCTGTCTGCAAGAGGGTTTTCAGGTTTCTGTGGCCGGGATAATATGTGATCAGCAGGCATCTGGCAATCTACAGGAATTGCCACCTATGTTATGTTCATTTAACTGTACTGACAGTGATCACTTAATTTGTGATTTTTCTTTGCAGGAAGACGTGCAGAAAGAAATCTGAAAGCAAATGATACATCAACTTCTGACAGAGCCACTTGATTCATTGGGCCTTGAATATCAGCACCCATTCCAATCAAGAAGACATGTTTGCTTTTGTTTGCTTGAAAGATTTTGGACACTGGTGTGGCAGGAAGAATACTGAGACGCCGGAGTGAGGGAGATTCAGTGCGCTGACTGTGAAAAGTGCTTCAAACCATTTACTCAGCTATAGGGAATCAAAATCTCACCCCTCACTGTGGGAAAGACTATGTCCCCGTTCTGTTTGTAATTTCAAACCCAGAGCAACACAAGGAAAGCTCCCTCAATGGGGAAGCCGTGGAAATGTGGGGACGGTGGGAAAGGATTCCTTTCCCCATCCGTGCTGGAAACCCACAGACTCATTCACACCGGGAGAGGCCATTCACCTGCTCAGTGTGCAGGAAGGGCTTCAGTCGGATCAGCCATCTGCAGACGCACGAGTGGGTCCACAAGGGAGAGAAGCCATTCGCGTGCCCCATGTGCGGGAGAGGGGTCACTCAGACAGCTGCACTGCTGACCCACCAGCGGGTCCACACCGGAGAGAGGCCATTCACCTGCTGTCAGTGCCGGAAAGGATTCACCTGCTCCTCCCACCTGCGGAGGCACCAGTGAGTTCACGCGCCATCGCAGGGGGATTGAAGGAGCGATGGCCGAGTGCCAAGTGCTTATGCACGAAACGCGATTCTCCTGCCCCTTGGATGCTGCCTGACCTGCTGAGCTTTTCCAACACCACGCTCTCGACTCTGATCTCCAGCATCTGCAGTTTTCACTTTCTCCTCGAGGGCAAGGTTGGACTTGTCTTTTATTCACTCATTCACTCCTTACAGCCTCTCCTTTGTTGTGGCCTAACTGCACATACATCAATGCAAGTTTCAGAAAGATTTTTGCAGCTTTTTTTTGGAAAAAATAACATTCTTCCCGACTTTAACGAAGTTTCTGAATATACGGTTTTAGTTATTCTCAATTTTAAATATCAACGATTTCCCACATGCCGTGTTTCCCAGGTAAAGTCATCACCATCCATTCTCTATCTCCCCTGAGAAAGACTTCATACCGCGATCAAAGAGGGCTGAGGCACGAGAAAGGACGATTGTGGGGGTGCGGGGGATGAGGGGGTCGCTGGTGATGGTGGAGAAAGGAGGGAAATGGACAGGGGAACAGACTGGGGTTCAGAGCGTTGGGGGGAGAATAGAGGGTGCAGTGTGAGGAGAGAGAATGGGCAGGGGGCAGTGAATGGGGAGAAAATGGACAGGGGGCAGAATGTGAAGAGAGAGACGGCACAAATGCCACCTTCTCCAGGCCTGGTGTCAATGTCCCACGAACTGGAACCCTCTCCTCCCACATTTCTCAATATACACGTGGCTAAGGCAGTGGAACCATATCATCCCTCCAGGCCATTCACACCGACCTTCCCAACAGCATCCCACTTAGACTCACTCGATTACGCTACAGCCCTGCAGTTCCCCATGGCTATTTCCTGATGAAGGGTTTTGCCCGAAACGTCGATTCTCCTGGTCCTCGGATGCTGCCTGACCTGCTGTGCTTTTCCAGCTCCACACTCTCGACCCTAATCTCCAGCATCTGCAGTCCTCACTTTCGCCCAGTAAGGGGTGAATGTTCTATTCCTAGTCTTTTAGATCTTTTAAAATCTTTCCCCCACACCCTAAGCCTTTACCCTCTAGTTTTGGAATACCTCTACCCTGGGGAAAGGACAGAAACGTTGAGAAGCCAGACAAAATGCAAAAGAAATAAAATGTAGAGGCACAGGGAAAAAAATCGGCCAAATAAAATAGCGTCGGCATTTGTCTCCCGTATTCGCATTTGGACGCTTAATATTTGTTATGATCGGGAGGTGCCTGTGTTGGACTAAGGTGTACGTGCTCAACGTTGGACTGCTGTGCTGTATCAGAGTTGAATATTGTGGCGCTGGAAAACCACAGTAGGTCAGGCAGCAACTGAGGAGGAGGAGGGTTGACGTTTCGGGCACGAGCCCTACATCAGGAGTGACGTGTGGATAGACAAAGGGGCCTCAGTGTCCTTCTACACCAGTCACTGCCAGTTGTCAGAAAGTGCAGCAAGCAATGAACAAAGCAAGTGGTATATCAGCGAGAGGAATTGAGTTCAGAAGTGAGGATGTCTTCCTGCAGTTAGGTCGGTTATTGAATTTATTCAAGGCTGAGTTCATGTGACTTTGAAGAACGAAGAAGTTATGGGAGGAGGCAAGAAAATGGTTTTAAGACCAGTACAGAACAGTTACAGAGTCATACAGCACAGAAACAGACCATTCAGTCGAACACGTCCATGCTGATGGTGTTCTGAAACTAAACTGGTCCCACCTGCCAATGATTGGCCCATATCCCTCCGAACTGTCCCTATTCATGTACTTATCCAAATGCCTTTTAAACATTGTAACTGCACCTGCATCCAGCAACTCCTCTGGACATTGATTCCTCACACGATCTACTCTTTATCTTTTAGAAAAAAGGTGCCCCTCATGTCTTTTTAAAATATTTCTTTCTTCACCTTCAAAATTTGCTCCCTAATCTTGAAACACCCACACTAGGGAAAGAATACTTGCCGTTCACCTCATTTATACCTCTCATGATTTTATAATCCTCTCTAAGGTCACCTCTCAATCTCTGATGCTCCAGTGAAAAAAGTCTCAGCCTATCCATCTAGATGCAGGTATGTTTATATCCAGTTATGAACTGTTCAATGCTGGTGCCAGCTGGAAATATAAATGACCTATTCCTACTTCCAATTCTCTCACTGTGTCCAGGACAGCAGGAGACCATACAACATAGGTGCAGAAATTAAGCCATTTAGTCCATCAGATCTGCTCCACCATTCAATCACGGCTTATATGTTTCTCAACCCCATTTTGAAATATGGATTTTGGAAAGGCAGATCAGGGCAGGATCTACACATTTAATGGGGAGTGTTGTTGAATAAACATACCTTGGAGTGCTGGTTCATAGTGGAGTCGCAGGTAGACAGGATAGCAAAAAAGGTATTTGGTATATTTGCTTTTATAGGTCAGTGCATTTCAATATAGATGTTGGGAGGTCATGTTGCGGCTGTACAGGACATTGATTAGGCCACTTTTGGAATACTGCATTCGGTTCTGGTTTCGCTGCTACAGGAAAAGTGTTACAAACTTTTGCAAGGATTTGGAAAAGATTTACAGGGCTATTGCCAAAGTTGGAGGGTTTGATCTATATGGAGAGGCTGAATCGGCTGGGCTGTTTTCTCTGGATCATTGGGGGCTGAGGGGTGACTTTATAGAAGTTCATAAGGAGCATGGATAGGGTGAATAGCCAAAATCTTTTCCCCAGAGTGGGGGTTTCCAAAACTAGAGGGCATAGGTCTGAGGTGAGAGGGGAAATATTTAAAAGGAACTTTACAGGCACCTTCCTTACGCAGAGGGTGTTGTGTGTATGGAAAGAGCAGCCAGAGGAAGTGGTGGAGGCTGGTATAATTAAAGTATTTTAAAAGGCATCTGGTAATAGGGAGAATTGAGAGGGATATGGGTTATGTGCTGACAAATGAGACTATGTTAATTTGGGATATCTGGTCAGCACGGACAATTTGGACTGAAGGAAAGCAGAAGTGTCATTGTGAAGACTGGACTTTCAGAGCAGCTTTCAAGAATGTTTCATCCTTACTGGGAGCAGAAGCTACAATGACATCTTTCATTTGTGAGACAGCAACTGAGTGAGTGAGGACATCCAGAATATTGGTGGAAAGTGGGAATTTGTTTTAATGTGGAGTTGAAGTGATTGAAGTAAAGTGTGCTGAGCAGGGAGCCTAGTGAAGGGTTAGGTGAGTTTTTGTTTTAAACTGCTCATTTCTTTCAGCCTCCAACATTGTATTTCCAATGCTGTCCATCAGTGGGAGCGGTGAATCAGTAACTGGTAGCGTTAGAAGCCTTACGATTTTCAGTACTGCAGGTATTGCATTGTCTCAACAGCATTGTAAAGGTTACTGGCAGCAGCGGGAGGTATGGGCTGGATTCACTAGAAATGATTAAGCAGTTAGATAACACACGTACAAGAGGGCAGGGTGGGACTTGTCTTTCGATTTGCAGAAGGTGGGAGTTTCTGGTGCTTCGGTCCATGGCAAACACAACTGCGGTAAATCATAGAATCACTACAGCGTGGAAGCAGGCCATTCATCGCATCAAGTCCACACTGACCCATCCAACGAGCATGCCACCCAGACCCACGCTATCTAGTCGTTTCTGCCGGTGAGTGAGACTAGGTCACAAGATTAGGGAGTAGGTTTAAGACAGAGGAGAAGGAACTGCTTTTCCCGGAGAGTGGTGAATCTATGGAAGTCTCTGCCCAAGGAAGCAGTAGAAGCAGCCATATTCAAGACTTAGTTCGATGGGATTTTGTATAGTAGGTGAATTTAGGATAGTCAGGATAATGCAGGTAAGAGGAGCTGAGACGATGGATAGATGAGCCATGATCTTAATGAATGGTGGAGTAGCTCGATGGACCAAATGGCCTACTCCTGCTTCTATTACTGCGAATGTATAAACATGCATTTTTCATGGCCAATCCGAATCAAGGCAGGTGAGCAATGTAGTGATGTGGAAATTGAACATCAGAGAATGATAGAAAGGGACACGGAAAGTAAATGTCTCAGTCCAAAGATGTGCAGGTCAGGTCAAATGACCATGCTAAATTGTCCATAGTGTGAGGTTCATTAATCAGAAAGAAATGGGTCTGGGTGGGTTACTCTTCAGGGTGTCAGTGTGGACTTGTTGGGCCGAAAGGCCTGTTTCCACACTGTAGGGAATCTAATCTAATCAATCAAAACTGGATTCTACAGAACACAAAAATTGAAACTGAAGACTGTATGGCTGAATGTGTGCTGCAATGTAACAAAACTGAATGAATTGACTGCACACATTGAAGAGAATAATTATGATCTGAGACTCCTTACAGGGACATGGCTTCAGGATGACGAGGATTGGATCTGAATATTGAGGGGATACGTGACATTCAAGTTGAATAGGAAGCGAGGTAAAGGTAGAGGTTTGGCACTGCTAATCAAAGCACTAATAACATGGTACTCTGGTGTCAGCTCAGATTTCAGGTCCTGATTTCTCTGTCCTCTTCTCCCTGTTGCCACAGAGTAAGATGTTGTCTGTTCTTGGCTCAGCTGGCTTTCTAATGAAACTTTGAGCCCCTTTTACACCTTCCAGAGCAATAAAACATTCAGTCGATCAAGGCCCAATCCACAATATTCTCAGTCTGATAACCATCCAGACTGAGAGAGTAATCGGAGCAGGGAATAAAACTAGAAACATGAGACAAAATTAGACATAAATGCACATTTGGTGCTTAAAGTATGTTAATTAGATAGTAGAACAGAATTAGGGGTCTCCCAGGATTATCATCCCCTACTTGAAGAATTCTCTCTCCCTAAAAATATTTACATCAACAGAAATAAAACATTTGTTATCAAATAGACATAGAGATATACAGCACGGAAATAGACTTTTTGATCCAACACATCCATGCTGACAAGATGTCCTATATAAATCTAGTATCCCATTTGCCAGCATTTGGCCCATATCCCACCAAACCTTTGCTTTGACCAGCAACACATTTGCAGCTATTCACACACCCATCCAGATGCCTTTTAAATGTTGTAATTGTACCAGCCTCCACCACTTCCTCTAGCCTATTTACCCTATCCATGCCCCTCATAATTTTATAAATGTCCATAAGATCACCCCTCAGCCTCCGACACTCCAGGGACACTCCCCATCCTATTCAGGCTCTCCTTATACCACAAACCCTCCAACCCTGGCGACATCCTTATCTATCTTTTCTGCACACTTTCAAGTTTCACAACATCATTCCTATCGTATCGTAGGGAGACCAGAATCGAATGCAATAATCCAAAAGTGGCCGAACCAATGTCCTGTACAGCTACAACATGACCTCCCAACTCCTATACCGAATGCATTCAATGGGCCAAATGGCTTATTTCTGCACCGCAGCGATTTAATGATTTGATTTTGTATCAGAGTCAATTTCAGTCACTATCTCTGGTTGATGGTGTGTCAGGGTGGGATCACTGGGACCAGAATTGCATGCAATACTCCAAACGTGGCCTAACCAATGTCTTCTACAGTCGCAACATGACCTCCCGACTCCTGCAGTCGTGCACTGACCAAGAAAGGCAGGCATATCAAACACCTTCTTCACTATCCTGTCTATGTGCGACTCCCCTTTCAAGGAACTATGAACTTACCATCGAGCCATACAGCATGATCATGGACCTTTGGTCCAACCAGTCCATGCCAACCATAATCCCAAACTAAATCAGTCTCTCCTGCCTGCTGTTTGCCTGTATCCCTCCAAACCTTTCCTATTCATGTACTAACACAAATGTATTTTTATTGTACCCGCATCCACCGCTTCCTGAGGAGGTTCATTCCACAGATCAACCACCCTCTCTGTAAAATTAGTATTTGAATGGCAAGGATGAAATGGTTCATTAAAATAAACAGCTTCTACCAAACCCCCTATAGCAGATATTTTAGGAAATCTGGAGTCTCTCAAATCGGTATTTCCATGGAGTGGAGGAGGGAGTAAAGTGTTGGATTCACAGAGGTGGGCGTCTTCTGAGAGTGTAAAGCTAAAATTGCTGGAACTCAAACCGCATTGAGGTGGAGGAGAGCGAAAGGAGTTTGCAAAGTGTCCTCCCCTCCCCACGTGCCTCAGCTGCAGGGCAGCGCAGGCGCAGTGCGTTCCCCCCACTCCATCGTGGACGTCACAACGTGGAGGCAGCCCTGTCAATTTCAGAGTGAAACTCCCTCCATCTGGGAGCAAAGCACTGTCTTCCCCTTTCCATTCCTCATCCTGGGAGGGGGAGAGAGAGAGAGAGAGGCGGGGGGGGGGGGGGGGGGTCGTGTGGAGACTGTTCACTTGTAGCAACTGGAGTGACTGCATGGAGGGAGCAGGCTCTCCAAGGGTACTCAGATGCTCTCTGTCCCTCTCAAAGGTATTTTCCTTGTGTATTCCCTCAGTTTGGCACGTATACAGTTTGCACCCTGGAAAAGGTTTGCTTCTTACCTCATGTTCAGAATTATAAGGGTAGTTTCTCATGGAACAGAGCAGTATTTAAGGGATTGGCACATTGATTTCAAATGTAGATATATGTTGCTTCATATGGTGTATATCTGATATTGTTGGCTGTTATAAAAACTTTGTGGCTATGATTTTACACCTTCTAATGCAGTAATAGAGTTATGTTCTATATTTCTTGTCTTTTTTATTTACTAGGACAGCAGGAAATCATTCAGTAACTTCACTGGCTCTTTTCCCAAGCTGCCTTGACATTTCATTATCATATTCTTGATTCAGCTCCATTTCCAGCACCTTCGTCGACAGCTTGTTCCAGGTTATTGCGATCTAAATTAAATTTTCCTCCATACACACTTAAAGCTATCTTGTTGCATGAGGGTTTTCTGTGTCCTGCATAATATATGGTCAGCACTCAACGATTCCTGTATATTGTTCGATATGTTCATTTAACAGTACTGACAGTGATCACTCAATTTGTGACTTTTTTTTGCAGGAAGGCATGCAGAAAGAAATCTGAAAACAAATGACACATCACCTTCTGACAGCGCCACGTAAGTCAATGGGGCTTGAATAGCAGCAGCCATTCAATTCAAGAAGAAATGTTTGCTTTTGTCTGTGTGAGAGATTTTGAACACTGGTATGGCAGGAATGATACTGAGACACCCGAGTGAGGGAGATTCAGTACGCTGTCTGTGTTTGACGCATTTTTCCATTTACTCAGCTTGGGGGATCAAAACCTCACCCCTCACAGTGGGGAGAGACTATGCATCCATTCTGTTTTTAATTTCAAACCCAGTGCGACACAAAGAATGCTCCCCTCATGGGGAAACCATGGAAATGTGGGGACTGTGGGAAAGGGTTCCCTTCCCCATTGGGGCTAGACACCCACGGATGTATTCTCACTGGGGAGACGCCATTCTCCTGCTCAGTATGTGGGAAAGGGTTCAGCTGGCTGTGCAGCCTGCAGACACACCAGCAGAAATGACTGGATAGGGCACGGCTTCATCCCCACAGTGCAATGAATCCCCACTTTCCACCAAAATCCCAGATGTACTCACTCACTCAGTTGTTGTCTCACAAATGAAAGATTTCATTGTAACTTCTTCTGTTCCCAGTCAGGGAAAAACATCTTTGAAAGCTGCTCTGAAAGTCCAGTCTTCACAACCACACTTCTGCTTTCTCCAAAGACAATTAGTGTTTGTGTCATATGGCACGGAAACAGATCCTTTGGTCCAATTCGTCCAATCAGATATCCTAAAATAATCTAGTCTCATTTGTCTGCATGTAGCCCATATCCCTCTGAACCCTTCCTATTCATATCCCCATCCAGATGCTTTTTAAATGTTGTAATTGTACCAGCCACAATCACTCCCTCTGGCAGCTCATTCCATACATGCACCACTCTCTGCGTGAAGTTGCCCCTCAGATCCTTTTGAAATCATTCCCCTCTCACCTCAAACGTATGGCCTCGAGCTTTGGACTCCCTTATCCTGGGAAAAGATCTTGGGTTTTCACCATATCCATGCCTCTTACAAAGATCTGTAAGGTCACCCCTCAGACTCTGATGCTTCAGGTGAGGATCTAAAATTTGAATTTAGGTTATTGTCAGACGCAACAAGTATATGTAGATTTTTACGAACCACAAAATGGCTTTTCAATTTAAAATAATACAACAAAATGGCTGAGAATAATGATTGAACTCTGAACTTGTCCTGCTGTTTTGCAGAATTAAGCTAAAATCCAAAGATAAGAGGACAATGGACTTTTCTTAAAATGAATACTGACACATTAATTGACCATTTGAACTAACCTTGAACTGCTACCATGGCATGATAAATTATGTAATTAAGATCCCTTTCCCAGGAAATATCATTGGATTAACCTGCTGTAAATCATGTCATCTTATTACATTTGATTGGTCTTTTGTAATTAAGACTGTACTGTCTCTTAAAAAAAACAAATAAATAATGTGTAATTTTCTAATGTAATCACACATCGCAATGGAACACAGAAGCTTTAATCATTGCGTTGCTGGACAGAACTGCGTCAAGATGCCTTATTAAACTGATAACCTTGCTTTGTACAGACTGCATTTCATTGATTCTTTTGACCGATCTCAAACCAAAACGCCCCTTGAGAGGTCAAGACCTTCACGATGGCTAACTTAGCCTTGCCAATTCACCATACCCGCACATCCCTGAACACTAATTTAGCACAGCCAATCCACACAAACCTGCACCTCCTTGGGCACTATGGTTACTTTAGATGGTCAATCCACCCTAAACTGGACAAAGTTAAAAATCACACAAACCCGGGTTATCGTTCAACAGGTTTATTTGGAAGGACCAGCATTTGGAGTGCTGCTCCTTCATCAGGTGGTTGTGTAGAATAAGGCACAGAATTTATAGAAAAACATTACAGTGTCCTGCCACTGAAGTGATATATTGAACAAACCTGGATTGTTAAGCCTTTCAACTTTCAGAATGGGTTGCAGATATTTCTACTTTGCTCAAAAAGTGCACAAACTGCAGGCAATCAATCCGTGTAATATTTTATAAATTCCTTATAAATACTTTGAATCAGACTGGTTCTAGTTCCAAGATTGGGATACTGACAGACTCGAATCTCACACTTTTAATGCATTGCCTGGGCTGAGATGTCACTTTTTTAAAAAAAAACCTAAAGTCATCTCGAGAATGTGAATTAATAGTAGTTCTGGGATTCACAGTTTAATGAACTGAAACCTGCAACTCATTCTAAAAGGTGAAAGACTTAACCAATCTTGGTTTGTTCAATATGTCATTTCAGTTGCATGACCCTGTGATCTTTTGCTATAAAATCTGTGTCTTATGATCCTGCTCCACAGTTACCCGATGAAGGAGCAGTGCTCCAAAAGCTCATACTTCCAAAAAAACCTGTTGGACTATAACCTGGTGTTGTGAGAGTTTTAACTTTATCCAGCCCAGTCCAACATTGGCTCCTCCACATAATTTCTTGCGAACACTGCCCACACCTCCTGATGCTGCCAGGAAACTTTACAACGCCGATGAAATGACACACTCTGCACTCCTGAAAAATTGACAATTTCTCATGATACTGGCTGCTCATTCATGACTCCATCTGATACGCGACATTGGAAGCTTAGTGCAGGAGGCTGAAAGAAATGAGCAGCTTTAAAACAAAAACCCCCTTGGCGCTCAAAGCTTTCAATGAGAGTCTGAACCCAGCAGCAAGTTCAGGTAACCTTTATTGCAACCCAACTTTGTTACAGCTTCAGATCCCCTCAGCAAAAAGGCAGAGAAAAAGTAGCTTTTTAAACAGCTCAAAGTCAAAGCGCACACTCTTTCCCCCCCTCCCCCCCCACCACTTTCTTTACTATTGGTCACCACTGAGTTGTCCCTTTGTAATTGGATCCTTGGTACAGCCTTAACCTGGAGGAAGTATTGCCTCACTCAGCAATTTCAACCCAGACCCTGTATAGCGCCATCTGCCGCAGTGGGATTCAAATCCGGGAGTCCCTGGAACTGGGTTGATGGTCCAGTCGATAATGGCACTCGGCCGTCGCTCCTTCAATCCCCCTGCGACGGTATGTGAACTCTCTGGTGCCTCCGGAGGTGGGAGGAGCGGGTGAAATCCTTTCTGCACAGGGGGCAGCTGAACGGCCTCTCCCTCGTGTGGACCCGCCGGTGGGTCAGCAGGTTGGAGGCCTGGGTAAATCTCTTCCCACACTCGAGGCAGGAGAACGGCCTCTCCCCCGTGTGAATCTGCTGGTGGGTCAGCAGGTGGGAGGAATCGCTGAAGGCCTTCCCGCACTCAGGGCAGGGGAATGGTCTCTCCTTGGTGTGGACCCGCCGGTGCTTCAGCAGGGTGGAGGAATTACTGAAGGCCTTCCCACAGTCGGGGCAACTGAAGGGCCTCTCCCCTGTGTGGACCTGCTGGTGCCTCAGCAGGTGGTAGGAATCGCTGAAGGCCTTCCCGCACTCAGGGCAGCTGAAGGGCCTTTCCCTAGTGTGGACCTGCCGGTGCCTCAACAGGTTGGAGGAAGTGTTGAAGGCCTTCCCACACTCGGGGCAGCTGAAGGGCCTCTCCCCCGTGTGGACCCGCCGGTGGGTCAGTAGGTCGGAGCAATTGCTGAAGGCCTTCTCGCACTCGGGGCAGGGGAATGGCCTCTCCCCGGTGTGAGCCCGCTGGTGCCTCATCAGGGCGGAGGTGTGGGCAAAGCCCTTCCCGCACTCTGGGCAGGAGAATGGTCTCTCCCTTGTGTGGATGCGCCGATGAATCTGCATGGCAGACGGGAAACAGAAGCCATTCCCACCATCACTGCACTTCCACTGTTTCTCCACGGGGCAGGATTCCTCGGGTTTCTCCATGGTCGAAGCTTCAGCTGCACAGAATACCTTTCCAGTCCCTCCCGGCCATCAATTCCTGCTGCTACACGCCCCACACTCGATGTGCTGCATCAGTAGGGTCTCTCATCCAGGAACCAAAACGCTTTGCACCTTCTCACAGACTCACGGTTAAAAATTGTTTGCGGTCCCACTGGATTGAGTGACTGTCAGACATTGACGTCAAAGTGAGGACTGCAGACGCTGGAGGGTCAGTGTCAAAATGTGTGGTACTGGAAAAGCGCAGGTCAGGCAGCATCCGAAGAGCAGGAGAGTCAACGTTTTGGGCATCAGGACTTCATGCGTCGATTTTGAATCTTCTATCTTCAAATACACTGTTAAAAAGAGATTACAAAGGTCATCACTGTCAGTGCAGGGTAGAAATTCTGTACAAGCAATTCTACTTTCTATGGAATATTCTTGTCTTTTGTTATTCCACAAAATTGAAAGCACCATCCCACTTTCACTCCCCTTCTTTCTCACTCTGATCTAACTAATTCCCCTGAAGTTGCTGATTCAGGGTCTTACAGGGGCAGATGAGCAAAAACAGAAAGACTGACATCTCTCTGAATTTTGGATACCTCCACCTGAAAGTTAATATCTTTCACAACACTGGGATACTGCTGAGAGTGAGCAGGTCTGATTTTAGGAAGCAAAAAAAAGTATCAATTCAGGGTGAACCTGCAATGACAAAATAGTTAACGACCCGAGAAGGTGGGAGCAAAATGAGATGTCAAGGCATTAACACTAATACACTTCAGTCAAACTCTGCTGCTTCCCAGTCAGGGCAAAACATGCTCTGAAAGTCCAGCCTTCACAACCACACTTCTGCTTTCACTGAAGACAATTAGAGTCACACAGCACAGAAACAGACTCTTTGGCCCAACCTGCCCAGATTTCCTAAATTAATCTAGTCACGTTTGCCATCACTTGGCCCCTATATGGGCTGGGTGCTGGCAGCTGGGACTAAATTGGGTTGGCTATCTTGTCAGCAAGGACGAGTTGGATCGCAGGGTCTGTTTCCATGCTGTACATCTCTATGACTCCAGTCGCATTTGCCACCACTTGGCCCCTCTCCATCTGAACCCTTTGTAATCATCCGCCCATCCAGATGCCTTTTAACTGTAGGAATTGTACCAGCCCCCACCACTTCCTCTGGCAGCTCATTCCATGAACACATCACCCTCTTCATGAAAACGTTGCCCCTTTTACATTTCCCCCACTGCCCTCACCCTGAACCTATGACCCTCCAGTTCAGGACTCCCCATCCCAAGGGAAAGACCTTGTCTATTTATCCTATCCATGCTCATGATTTTATAAAAGTCTATAATGTCACCTCTCAGGCTCTGGAGCAATGGGGAAAACAACCCCTGCCCATCCTTCTGTCCCACCTCACCCGGGTAATTAAGACAAATACCTGAGTTTGCAGCATCTGCTCCCTCCCTGGATTCACTCCAATTGCCACAAGTGAATAGATTTCCCCCTTCTCCCCCTCCCAGGATGAAGAGTTGCCCAAAGAGAGGGAGTTTCACTCAAACTGACAGGGCCACTTCCGCGTTGTGACGCCATCAATAGGTCGAGGGTGGGGGGACGAAACAAAAGGGGCGGGGCAAGGTGCACAGTTTGCAGGAATCCCTTCCCTTCACGGAATCCCCACAGCATGGAAGCAGGCCACTCGGCCCAACAAATCCAAACCAATCCTCGAAGGGGAACCCACCCACACCCATTCCCCTAGACCTGTTGCTCTACTCCCTGACTATCACACCTAACCTGCACATCCCTGGGCACTATGGATAATTTAGCAACCTAACTTGGACAAAGTTAAAAATCACAACACCACATTATAGTCCATCAGGTTTATTTGGAAACTCTAGCTTTTGGAGCGCTGTTCCTTCATCAGTTGGTTGTGGAGAATAAGATAAGACACAGAATTTATAGAAAAACATGACAGTGACCTGCCACTGAAATAATACATTGAACAAACCTGGATTGTTAAGTCTTTCATCTTTTCAAATGGGTTGCAGGTATCATTAATATGCAAATCCCAGTCTTCCTGGAAGGCACCTTCTCCATAAAACTTAAATTTTGATAAAGTGACATTTCTGTTCAGCTCTGCAAATGTAATTCTGCAAATATACATTCACTCCTGTGGACTTGTGTGGGTGCGCGCATGAGAGGGGAATGTCTATTTCCATCCTGCTTATCTCTGTCTATTTGAGAACAGATGTCTTACTTCTGTTGGTGTAAATATTGTTGTAAATCATAGCTGGGTTCTCAGTTAGATGTAAGAGAGAGAGATTTCCTCAAGTAGGACAGTCCCAGAATCCTGGGAGACCCCCATTTCTCCTTTACGTACGAATGAACAAACATTAAACACGAGCACCTATTTGTTTCAAATTTGGTTTCACTTTTGTGTGATTCCCTGCTATGATTACACTGTGTGTCTGGATGGTTGGCAGGCTGGGAGATTGTGGATTGGGGCTTGATTGGCTGAATGCTTTATTGTTCCAGAAGGTGAAAAAAAAGGGGGTCAAAGCTTCAGCAGAAATCCAGCAAAGCTGAGAACAGACCGACATCTTACGCTGTGGGAACAGGGAGATCAACACAGGACCAAGAAATCAGGACCTGAAATCTGAGCTGACACCAAACTACCCTGTGATCAGCGCTTTCATTAGCAGCACCAACCCTCTACCTTTACCTCGCTTCCCATTTGACCGAACCCTCGATATTCAGGATCCAATCCTGGTCATCCTGAAGCCATGTCTCTGTTAGGAGTCTCGGATCATAATTATTCTCTTCAATGCGTGCAATCAATTAATTCATTTTTGGTGACAATACAGATAGATACTGTTTCTGGTTTCAATTTTTATGATCTTCAGAGTCCAGTTTTGATTGCTGGAATATTTACTCTCCTTGTCCTTTTCTATTGTTCTTTGAAATTCATTTCCCACATCAATACACTGCTCACTGGCCTTGATTTGGATTTTTCATGCTAAATTGCCTATAATGTCGAGGTTAGGTGGCATAGCCGTGGGAAATGCAGGGTTGTAGTTTCATATCCAGCCCGCTCCGCCATTCATTAAAATCATGGCTGATCTATCCATTGTCTCAGATCCTCCCCTCCCTGCATTGTCCCAGCTACCCTTAATTCCCCTACCATTGCAAAAACCCATCCAACTATGTCTTGAACATACTTAACGAAGCTGCCTCTACTGCTTCCTTGGGCAGAGAATTCCACAGATTCACTAAACTCCAGCAAAAACGGTTCCTCCTCATCTCTGTCCTAAATCTACTCCTAATCTTGAGATCTGTTTCATTCACCAGCAAAAATGACTGGGTAGGGTAGAGCTTCATCCCCACAGTGCAATGAATTGCCACTTTCCACCAAAATCTCGGATGCTGTCAGTTGCTGTCTCACAAATGCAAGTTTTCATTGTAACGTTTTCTGCTCCAATTAAGGGCCAAACATCTTTGAAAGCTGCTCTGAAACTCTAGCCTTCACAATCACACTTCTGCTTTCACCAAAGAAGATTTGAGTCATACAACACGGAAACAGACTCTTTGGTCCAACTTGTTCGGCCAAACAGATATCCTAAATTAATCTAGTCCAATTTACCTGCATGTGGCCCATATCCCTCTAAACCATATCCCTCTATTCATGTACCCATCCAGATGCCTTTAAAAATTCCCACTCACCTCAAACATATGCCTTCTAGTTTTGGACTCTGCTACATTGGGGAAAAGACCTTGGATATTCACCCTATCCTTACCCCTTATGAACGTCTATAAGGTCACCCCTCAGCCTTCAATGCTCTCGGGAAAATATCCCCAGCCATTTGAGCCTCTCCCTGCCACTCAAACCCTCCAACTCTGACAGCAGCCTTGTAAATCTTTTCCGACACCTTTCAAAGTTTCGCAACATTTTCCCTGTAAAAGGGTGACCAAAAATGAATGCAGTCTTCCAAACGTGGACTAATCAATGTCCTACACAGCCACATTACCTCCCAACTCCTATACTCAATGCACTGACCAATAAAGGAAAGCATACCAATTGCCTCCTTCACTATTCTGTCCACAGGTGACTCCACTTTCAAGGAACTATGAACCTGCACTCCAAGGTCTCTTTGTTCTGCAACACTCCCCTTAACTGTGTCAGTCCTGCCTGGATTGCTTGACCAAAATGCAAACCACATTTCTCTCCATCTACCACACTTTGGCCAATCAGCCCATCTGATCAGTTCTAATTTATAGTGAACTCTCTTTCCTTGCTTATTCTTTAGAAGTTGAAAATCTCTATCCCACACACACTCCCTCCATTCTCAGTTTGCTGAACCTAATCCCTGCTGTAACTCATCCTGAAGGATGTCGTTGACACTGGTTAATATGCCCACAAGCAGGAGGGTTCTAACTGAAACGTTATGAATACTGAACAGCCTGGAAAGAGTGGAAGTTGGGAAAAAAATTCCATTGACTGGAGAAACTAGAACTACTGGGCACAGCCTTAGAGTAAAGGGAAGACCTTTCAGAATGGAGGCAAAGAGAAACTTCTGGCATTTTGGAAACAGAACCAGTCTGACTCAAGATTGGGATACACACAGGCTCTGAGCTCACTCTTTCATTGAATTGTCTGAGCTAAGATGTCACATTTTGTTATAAAGCTTTATGTTTTGTTGAAGGTGCCTTACAGGAAGTTCTGAGATTTAGATTAATGATACCTGTAACCCATTCTAAAAGATGAAAGACTCAACAATCCAGGTTTGTCAAGATATCATTTCAGTGGCAGGACTCCATTATGTTTTTCCATAATTTCTGTGCCTGATGACCTTATTCTCCACAACATCTGATGAAGGAGCAGCACTCCAAATAAACCTGCTGAACTCTAACCCGGTGTTGTATACTTTTTAAACTTAGTCCAGGTGAGGGTGCATTGACCATGTTAAATTACTCATAGTACCCGGGGAAGTGCAGAGTGGATTGGCTGCGCTAAATTACCCATACTGCCCGATTGGGTGTATTAGTTGGGGGTAAATGCCAAGCAATCGGGATAGGGGAACGGGTGTCTGAGAGTTACCCTTTGGTGAGTCAGTGTGGACCCGTTGGGCAGAGTGACCTGCTTCCACAATGTGAGGATTCTCTGAAGGGAAGGGATTTTTGCAAACTCTGCAAGGCAGTGCGGGCCATCCGGCCGGCCATGTGCAGCAGGTGCAGTGTGGGGGCCCGCCTTCAGCTTGGCCCTGCCCCTTCCCAGCACATTACCCAGACACATCGCCCCAACCTCTTGCTCCATTGTTGATGTCACTGTGTGGAAATGGTCTTCTGAGTTTCAGAGTGAAACCTCCTCCTTCTGGGCAACTCTTTTTCCTGGGAGGGAGAGAGGGAAGGTGGGGGTTGGGGGAACCTTATCAAGCAGAGGATGGTGCGTGTATGGAATAAGCTGCCAGAGGAAGTGGAGGAGGCTGGTACAATTACAACCTTTAAAAGGCATCTCGAAGGGGATATGAATAGGAAGGGTTTAAGAGGGACATGTGTCAATTTCTGGCGAATGGGTCACTAGGTTAATTTAGGATATCTGGTTGGCATGGACTGAAGGGTTTGTTTCCATGCTGTACAACGCTATTACTCTATTTCTGCATCGTCAGAACCAATATCACAAGACTAGGAATAGGCCATTCACCCCTTCCAGCCTGTCCTGTGCTGTGGCCTAAGTGCACATACTTCAGTGCAAGTTTCAGAAAGATTCCAGCAGCTCTTAAAAAATTGACCTTGCTTTCAGACTTTAATGATGTTTCTGAGTGTATAATTTTACCTGTTCTCAATTTTAAATATAACCTATTTGTGGCCCCGCCTGTCTTCCGGGTCAACTTGTCAGCATCCATTCTCTCTCTCTTCATCAGCTTGATACACAGCGATCAAAGAGGGCTGGGGGAGGGCGCACAGCAGGGAAAGATAATGGACGGGGTGGGCTGAGGGAGGGGGACAAGAGAGAGAAAATGGACAAGGGTGCAGAGGGTGGCATGACAGAGAGAATGGAGGTGGTGTTGGGGGGAAGAGATGGAATGGACACAATGCTGTGGTTCATGGAGGGCAGTGGACTGGGGGCACAGTGGGTGGCAGGCGAGAATGCACAGGTCGCCGTGGGTGGTGGTGGTACATTTCATTTCAATGCAGAACATTTCTAACAATAGTTGTGAATTCTGTCTGGGCCCCAATGTCATGTCAGACTTGACATTTTTTGTTAGAAAAGCTCTTCATTTAAATTACATTCTTGAGAATGCTATTTAAAACACGTTCTGGGATTAACAAACCAAAGAGCAGAAATCCATTCTAAAAGATTTAAATCTAGAATTGTTTAATGTATTACATCTGTGACACTGGACTCCTTTGGATATAAATTATGATCATGATCCTATTCTCCACAACCACCTGATGAAGGAGCAGAGCTCTGAAAGCTAGTACTTCCAAATAAACCTGTTGGACTATAACATTATATTGTATGATTTTTAAGTTTACCCACCCGAGTCCAACACCGGCTCCTCCACATTATTTCTACTGATCACAGCACACGCCTCCCGGTGCTACCAGTAAACTTTACAATGCCAATGAAACGACAAACTCTGCACTCCTGAAAAAATTACATCTGATACACAACATTGGAAACTTAGTGCAGGAGGCAGAAAGAAATTAACAGCTTCAAAATAAAAAGCTTTGTGGTTCAAAGTTTTCAATGAGAGTCTGAGCCCAGCAGTAAGTACAGTTAACCTTTATTGCGATCCAACTTTGTTGCAGCTTCAGATCCTCCCAGCAAAAAGGCAGAGAAAATGTCGCTGCTTCTTAAATAGCTCAAGATCAAACACCCCTTCTCCACCTCCTCCCCACCCACCGAGTACCCGGGGGCTGGAAGGATCGGCAGGGGTGATAAGTCAAAAGAACTACAATTCCTCTATTACAGTCCGACTATTCTAGGGAATAAGACTAAAGAGGCTCTGGAACAGAACAAACTGGGATTATCAAAGCTGCGTCTTTACTCTATGCAGAATCGGTATGCTTTAGACTATACACTCGCCCAGGAAGGTGAGGTCTGCACCACTGTCCAAGATAAATGCATTATTTACATTCCTGATTGCACTGGCAATTACTAAGATACAACATGAGATCCAGGTGCTCCTTGAAGGTACCAGTTGGAGAAAATGGGGATCGGGGTTTTGGTACAATTGGCTTATCAATTTAGCTACATATGTCAGAATAATTTTCTTCTGTTTGTTGGTATTGGTCGGTATTTATTTGCTAGGCTTATGAGGACCTTTAGTGATATAGATTTGCCCCAGAAGATGCTCTGTTTGCAATGCCATGGCTCACCCACTTGTTGATGGCAATGATAAATATGACCAGATGAGCTGCAAAGATGGTGGTGCCACTCTACAGGATATTGAAGGCTGGTCCACCTTGAAGGGCATTTAGAGTCATAGAGACGTATAGCATGGAAAGCGACCCTTCGGTCCAACCCGTCCATGCTGACCAGATATCCCAACCCAATCTAGTCCCACCTGCCAGCAGCTGGCCCATATCCCTCCAAACTCTTCCTATTCACATACCCATCCAAATGCCTCTTAAATGTTGCAATTGCACCAGCCTTCACCACATCCTCTGGCAGTTCATTCCATATACGTACTACCCTCTGCGTGAAAAAACCTGTCCCTTAGGTTTATTTTATATCTTTCCCCTCTCACCCTAAACCTCTGCCCGCTAATTCTGGACTCCCCAGGGAAAAGACTTTGCCTATTTATCCTATCCATGCCCTTCATAATTTTGTAAACCTCTATAAGGTCACCCCTCAGCCTCCGACGCTCCAGGGAAAACAGCCTCAGTCTGTTCAGCCTCTCCCTGTAGCTCAGATCCTCCAACCCTGGCAACATCCTTGTAAATCTTTTCTGAACCCTTTCAAGTTTCACAATATTCTTCTGATAGGAAGGAGACCAGAATTGCATGCAATATTCCAACAGTGGCCTAACCAATGTCCTGTACAGCCGCAACATGCCCTCCCAACTCCTGTACTCAATACTCTGACCAATAAAGGAAAACATCCAAACTATCCTATCTACCCGCGACTCCACTTTCAAGGAGCTATGAACCTGCACTCCAAGGTCTCTTTGTTCAGCAACACTCCCTAGGACCTTATCATTAAGTGTATAAGCCCTGCTAAGATTTGCTTCCCCAAAATGCAGCACCTCGCATTTATCTGAATTAACCTCCATCTGCCACTTCTCAGCCTATTGGCCCATCTGGTCAAGATCCTGTTGTAATCTGAGGTAACCCTCTTCACTGTTCACTACATCTCCAATTTTGGTGTCATCTGTAAACTTACTAAGTGTACCTCTTATGCTCGCATCCAAATCATTTATGTAAATGACAAGAAGTAGAGGGCCCAGCACAAATCCTTGTGGCACTCCACTGGTCACAAGCCTCCAGTCTGAAAAACAACCCTCCACCACCACCCTCTGTCTTCTACCTTTGAGCCAGTTCTGTATCCAACTGGCTAGTTCTCCCTGTATTCCATGAAGCTAACCTTGCTAAACAGTTTCCCATGTCGAACACCTTGCTGAAGTCCATCTCGATCACATCTACTGCTCTGTCCTCAATCTTCTTTGTTACTTCTTCAAAATACTAAATCAAGTTTGTGAGACATGATTTCCGAAGCACAAAGCCATGTTGACTATCCCGAATCGGTCCTTGACTTTCCAAATACATGTACATCCTGTCCCTCAGGATTCCCTCCAACAACTTGCCCACCACCGAGCTCAGGCTCACAGGTCTATAGTTCCCTGGTTTGTTCTTACTACCATTCTTAAACAGTGGCACCATGTTTGCCAACCTCCACTCTTCCAGCACCTCACCTGTGACTATCGATGATACAATTATCTCAGCAAGAGGCCCAGCAATCACTTCTCTACCTTCCCAAAGAGTTCTCGGGTACACCTGATCAGATCCTGAGGATTTATCCACCTTTCACCATTTCAAGACATACAGCATTTCCTCCTCTGTAATCTGGACATTTTTCCAAGATGTCATCATCTATTTCCCTAGTCTATATCTTTTTTATCCTTTTCCACAGTAAATACTGATCCAAAATATTCATTTAGTATCCCCCCATTTTCTGTGGCTCCACACAAAGGCCGCCTTGCTGATCTTTGAGGAGCCCTATTCTCTCTCTAGTTACCCTTTTGTCCTTAATATATTTGTAAAACCCCTTAGGATTCTCTTTAATTCTATTTGCCAAAGCGCTCTCATGTCCCCGTTTTGCCCTCCTGATTTCCCTCTTAAGTATACTCCTACTTTATTTATACTTTTCTAAGGATTCACTCGATCTATCCTGTCTGTACCTGACATATGCTTCCTTCTTTTTCTTAACCAAACCCTCAATTTCTTTAGTCATCTAGCATTCCCTATAGTTACCAGCTTTCCCTTTCACCCTGACAGGAATATACTTGCTCTGGATTCTTGTTATCTCATTTCTGAAGGCTTCCCATTATCCAGCTGTCCCTTTACCTGTGAACATCTGCCTCCGATCAGCTTTTGAAAGTTGTTGCCTAATACCGTCAAAATTGGCCTTTCTCCAATTTAGAACTTCAACTTTTAGATCTGGTCTATTCTTTTCCATCACTATTTTAAAACGAATAGAATTATGGTCACTGGCCCCAAAATGCTCCCCCACTGACACCTCAGTCATCTGCCCTGTCCTATTTCCCAAGAGTAGGTCAAGTTTTCCACCTTCTCTAGTAGGTACATCCACATACTGAATCAGAAAATTGTCTTGTACACACTCTCCTCTCCATCTAAACCTGTAACGCTATGGCAGTCCCAGTTGATGTTTGGAAAGTTAAAATCCCCTACCAAAACCACCCCATCATTCTTACAGATAGCTGAGATCTCCTTACAAGTTTGTTTCTCAATTTCCCTCTGACTATTGAGGGGGGTCTATAATGCAATCATCCCTTTCTTATTTCTCAGTTCTACCCAAATAACTTCCCTGGATACATTTCCAAGAATACCCTCCCTTAGCACAGCTGTAATGCTATCTCTTATGAAAAATGCCACTCCCCCTCCTCTTTTGCCTCCCTTTCTATCCTTCCTATAGCATTTGTATCCTGGAACATTAAGCTGCCAGTCCTGCCCATCCCTGAGCGATGATTCCGTAATTGATATGATATCCCAGTCCCATGTTCCTAACCATGCCCTGAGTTCATCTGCCTTCCCTGTTAGGCCCCTTGCATTGCTATGTTCCCCTGAGAATCCATCACCCCCAACATTTTTCAAAACAGCATACCTGTTTGGAGTCTTTTGTGGATATACCCATTTCAAACAAGTATGCGGTTTTGGAAAATGTAGAGGGTGATGGATTCTCAGGGGAACGTAGCACAACGTAGAACGTAGAGGATTCTGTAGTCCGAGGTACATACAGATGTTTCTGTGGCCAGCAGAGAAAAAGCAGAATGGTGTGTTGTTTCCCTGGTGCCAGGATCAAGGATGTCTCAGAGAGGGTGCAGAATGTTCTCACGGGGGAGGGGGGGCCAGCAGGAGGTCATTGTCCACATTGGAACCAATGACATTGAAGAGAAAAGGTTGAGACTCTGAAGGGAGATTACAGAGAGTTAGGTAGAAATTTAAAAAGGAGGTAATATCTGGATTACTCCCAATGCTACAAGCTAGTGAGGGCAGGAATAGGAGGATAGAGCAGATGAATGCATGGCTGAGGAGCTGGTGTATGGGAGAAAGATTCACATTTTTGGATCATTGGAATCTCTTTTGGGGTAGAAGTGACCAGCACAAGGAGGACAGATTGCACCTAAGTTGAAAGGAGACTAATATGCTGGCAGGGAAATTTGCTAGAACTGCTTGGGAGGATTTAAACTGCTTGGGGAGGGGGGGGGGTGGGACTCAGGGAGATAGCGAGGAAAAAGAGATCGATCTGAGACGGGTACAGTCAAGAACAGAAATGAGTCACACAGTCAGGGCAGGCAGGGACAAGGTAGGACTAATAAGTTAAACTGCATTTATTTCAATGCCAGGGGCCTAACAAGGAAGGCAGATGAACTCAGGGCATGGTTAGGAACATGGGACTGGGATATCATAGCAATTACAGAAACATGGTTCAGGGATGGGCAGGACTGGCAGCTTAATGTTCCAGGATACAAATGCTACAGGAGGGATAGAAAGGGAGGCAAAAGAGGAGGGGCGAGTGGCATTTTTGATAAGGGATAGCATTACAGCTGTGCTAAGGGAGGATATTCCTGGAAATACATCCAGGGAAGTTTTTTGGGTGGAACTGAGAAATAAGAAAGGGATGATCACCTAATTGGAATTGTATTATAGATTTGTTTGGATTAGCCTTCCCTTTCCATGATCACGGTGCGATCAAAGGGAGAAATGAGGGTGTGGGCATCTGGGAGGTAGGACAAAATGGCTGAAACAGCTGCACAAAACGGCTTCTGCTTGGCTAATTCAGTTGGAACTGAGTCAGGCAGATACTCATGACTCAGAACAAATATGAAACCATAGACTGACGTAAATCCGGTGAAAAAAAATTGCAACTGCAAAAGCAACAATGTGAACCTAACCACTAATTGCAGAAGTAACAGCTTAGCCCTAATCACCAGACAAGACAAATACAATTCCAAGAACGGACTGCTTACAAGAAATTATGATAGACTCAGTCAAAAGTGGACAAGGACTTTGTGGGATCTGATTGGTTGTTAATATGTGATCATGTTGCATGTCTGACTATAAACAATGTACACAATGCAAAATCTGTAAAAGTCAGCGGATTCTTTTGGCGGTCTAGGAGTTCTCATCCTTCTGGGCTGATCAGAGTCTACCGACCCGGCCGTATCAAAGAAAAGACAATTGCTTGTGTGATTGACAAAGAGTCATTTCCAGGTGTGCTTATTGACAGGATCTGGGGAGCAAAATGAGACATCATGGTGTGGAAAATAAGAAATGTAGCTTGCTGCAGACGATATAGAAAGGTAGTTGTTGAAAGTGCTAGTTGAGTGTAATTTCTGTAGATGGGGGAGGGGTGGGACGTTATACAAACGGTCATGGAATTCTTGTAGTATGTAGTATACTTAAGGCTAAGACTTTAATGAATATATGGGGTCTTTTAAAGAAGTAGTTCAAAAAAATATAGTTTTAAGCTAGGAAATAACTATGGGGTGTTGTAGCTGACCACAAAATAAGGGTATTTTTACAATAAAACTTATAGTAACAAGACAAAGAATGCAGTCATCCAAGGGCAGCCTGGTACAGAGATAAGGAAAGCGAAAAACAAGTGAAGTAATTGTCTTAAGGTTAGTCCCAAATAAGGGAATGAAATGAACTAAATGATTATGATAGGGTAAGAATAGGGAAAGGGGTGTGAGCATGCAACACACAAAGTGTATAAAAATGATTGCATAACTGATATCTTTGCACTCTTTGCCAGGCTAGCAGGGTGTCTGGACTTGCAAGTTTGCAATAAATTGTCCTTGTTTCCATGGCTTTGTCTCCGGCTGATTTATAAGTGAGCTTTGTTTCTAACAATGGCATTTACACTAACAGCAGAGAGAAACTGAGCATACAGACATGACAAACATTAGTGGCAAGCCAGAATCACAGATGTACAGTATAGAAACAGTCCCTTCAGTCCAACTTGTTCATGGCGACCAGATATCCTAAATCAATCTAGTCCCATTTGCCAGCACTTGGCCCATGTCTCTCTATCCCTTCCTATTCATATACCCATCCAGATGCCTTTCAAATGCTGTATTTGTACCAGCCATCACCACTTCCTCTGGCAGCTCATTCCTTGCACGCACCACCTGCTGAATATATGAGTTGCCCCTTTTAAATGTCACCCTTACTCTGAAGCTATGACCTATCCAGGGAAAAGATCTTGTCTATTTACCTTATCCATGTCCCTCCTAATTTTGTAAAAGTTTGTAGGGTCACCCCTCAGCTTCTGGCGCTCGAGAGAAAACAGCCCCAGCCTGTTCAACTGAAACGATTGACAAGTTTCACAACATTCTTCCTCTAGCAGAGAGACCAGAACTGCACACAACATTTCAAAAGTGGCCTAACCAATATCTGGTGCAGCTACAACATAACTTCCCAATTCTTATAATTAGAGGATTGGGAAAGTTTTCAAAACCCACAAAAAAGAATGGAGGGACAAACTAATCTTTTGAGGGTCAGCTTGGACATCAGGGCGGGGGGATGGGAATGAGGGAAGGAAACTGAATGCGCTGGAGCCAAGGCGTAGGAAGAACAGAGGATACAAAACCGGCTTGAAGCTGCAATGAGGAATATTGCATGTGCTGTACTTGCAGCTGTTGCAGTTACTGGTGGGAATCGGGTGCATTTTAAACATAAAAACAAAAAAGCTATCTACCCCTCCGCCATCCCAACGTCGATTCTTCAGTTCCTCTTCACCTGGGTAACTAAGACACATACCTCAGTTTGCGGAGTCTGCTCCCTCCCTGGATTCACTCCAGTTGCTACCAGTGAACAGTTTCCCCTCCTCCCATCTCTGTTTCCCTCCCAGGATGAAGAGTTGCCCAAAGGTAGGGAGGTTCACTTTGACATGGCGACTTCCGCGTTGTGACGTCACTAAAGGAACGAGGGGCGGGGCGAGACCGTCAGCGGACCACCGCACTGCGCATGCGCTGCCCTGCAGGTTGGGGAGGACGACACTTTCCATAAACCCCTCACTTCAGAGAATTCCCAGAGTGCGGAAACAGGCCCCTCGGCCTCACCGCCCCGACCCTCCCAAGGGTGACTCACCCACACCCACTCCCCGATCCCCACTGCTCGACATTTAACCCTGAGTCATGCACATTACGCCGAATTTAGCATGGCCAATCCACCCGAACCTGCACATCCCTGGGCACGATGGAGAATTTAGCATGGCCAATCCACTTTATCCTGGATAAGCGTTAAAATTACACAACTCCAGCTTGTGGTCCAACAGGCTTCTTTGGAAGCAGTAACTTTTGGAGTGTCATAGAGATGTACAGCATGGAAACAGACCCTTCGGTCAACCTGTCCATGCCGACCAGATATCCCAACCCAATCTAGTCCCACCTGCCAGCACCCAGCCCATATCCCTGCAAACCTTTCCTATTCATATACCCATCCAAATGCCTCTTAAATGTTGTAATTGTATCAACCTCCACCACATCCTCTGGCAGCTCATTCCATACATGTACTGTCCTCTGCGTGAACAAGTTGCCCTTTACGTCTCTTTTATATCTTTCCCCTCTCACCCTAAACTTATGTCCTCTAGTTCTGGACTCCCCGACCCTAGGGAAAAGACTTGGTCTATTTTTGGAAGCAGTAACGTTTGGAGTGATTTGGGTTCAATTCTGTTTCGGGCAACTGCCTGTGTAGCATTTGCACATTCTCCCAGTGTCTGAGCGGGTTTACTCCCACAATCCAAAGATGTGCAGGTTAGGTGAATTTGCCATACTTAATTGCCCTGTCGTGTTAGGTGCATTCGTCAGGGGTGAGTGTAGGGGAATGGGTCTGGGTCGGTTGCTCTTCGGAGCGTCGGTGTGGACTTTTTAGGTTGAAGGGCCGTTTCCACACCGGAGGGAATAATTATTTATATAAAATGCCCCCGATCCATTAGAGTGCCCAACATTAGTTTTAATTGGGTAGTAGAAATCTGAAGTATAATTGTTCGCTTCAGGACATTCAGACTTGAATGAATTTGGCACCGGACACATTGGGAAAGCATTAAAGACTCCGTTGTATTTCACCGGGTTGTGGACTCATGCAGAGACACGAACAACTTACTTTGAAAACAGTGTTTGAGTTGCAAATGGGACGGCTGACAGATATTGAGAGTTTGCACACTTGGTTAAGCAGCTATGTGTCATAGCCAGGACTTAGGAGGCTCATCTCCCTAATTTGGACTGTTCTGGAAAGCGTGTGCTTCGTTAGCCTTGAAAGGAAGGAATAAACAAAAGCTGACAAACTGAGATATGAAGAAAGTTGCAAAATGTTACAGAGATACACACACAGGCAGAAGTTTGCAGAAAAGTTAACACTACATAATCTGGTTTCAATGCACATTACCCTGGGTATGGTACTGATATCGCAAGGGCCTCAAAGGGTACTCCCTCAATACACAAACCAAAATGTGGGTGACCCTTGCTGAACTGGTTTGTGTTCATTTTTTGCTGCTGCCTATTGCCTAGTCCCTCCTACCTACCTTTTATCTTAGCTTGCTTGGCACACCCTCCTCATTCCTGAAGAAGGGCTTCTGCCTGAAACGTCAATTCTCCTTCTCCTCTGATGCTGCCTGACCTGCTGCGCTTTTCCAGCAACACATTTTTAGGCTGCTGCCTACTTCAGTTGATGATGTACATTATTGTTAACACTCACAAACCTGGTAGCACCCAGATTTTCAGAAAGCAGCTAGGAAAAGATCTGAAGCCTGTTTAATTTGTAAACAAACAAGATGCATACTCTAAGAGGGATGCCCTGGGTTTGTTAACCACCTCCTGGCCTGGTTGGCCTTTTTTACTTGGCTACAAATTGCTCATATAGTATCACCTCCCATACATTGTCATGAATATTGTCTAATAAGAGTAGATTTATTTAGTAGATGAATCAAAACCATCTCAATGACTGAAACAGCTGACGCTGGATTGTTGGACAAGTGGGAAATATTTGCATCGGTTAACCAAAACACTTCAAAGCTTACAGTCATGGGTATGTCAAGTCGAAGAGTTAGGACCGGGGCATTTTGGAGCCTGCTTCCTCGGTCAGAGAATTCCACAGATACACGACTCTCTGGGAAAAGCAGCAGCCCTCACTTCCTCCTCCTCATCTCTGTCCTAAATCTACTCCCCCAAAGCTTGGGGCCTAGTCTCAGCCACCAGCAGAAATGATGGGATAGGGTAGGGCTTCACCCTCAAAGTGCAATGAATTCCCACTTTCTCCCAAATTCCCAGATGTACTCACTTAGTTGCTTGCTGTCTCACAAATGAAAGATTTCCTTGTATCTTCTTCCGGTCCCAGTCAGGGCAAAACATCTTTGAAGGCTGCTCTGAAAGCCCGGTCTTCAAAACCACACTTCTGCTTTCACTGAAGACAGTTAGAGTCATACACCACAGAAACAGATCCTTCCACCCAACTCCTGTATGCCAACTATATATCCGAAATCAATCTATTCCAGTTGCCAGCATGTGGCCCATATTCCTCAAAACCCTTCCTCTTCATGTACCCATCCAGATGCTTCTTAAATATTGTAATTGTACAAGCCTCCACCACTTCCTGTCAGCTCGTTCCATATATGCAAAACCCTCTAAGATAAAGTGGTCCCTCAGGTCCCTTTTAAATCTTTGCCCCCTCAGCCCAAATCTCTACCTTCTTGTTTTGGACTCTCCTACCCGGAGGAAAAGACCTTGGCTTTTCACCCCTATCCATGCCCCTTATAAACTTCTATGATGTCACCCCTCAGCCTCCAACACTAAGGGAAAACAGCCTCAGCCTATTCAGCCTCTCCCTCTCTCTCAAACTCTCCAACTCTGACACCAGCCTTATAAACCTTTTCCAAACCCTTTCAAGTTTCACAATATCCTTCCATAGGATGGAGATCAGAATTACACACAATATTCCTCAAGTGGCCTAACCAATGTCCTGTGAAGCTGCAATATGACCTCCCAACTCCTTCACTCAATGCTCTGACCAATAGAGAAAGCATACCAAACATCATCGTCACTATCCTGTCTACCTGCGACTCCACTTACAAGGAACTATGAACATGCAATCCAAGGTCTCTTTCTTCTGCAACACTCCCCGTGTCTAAGTCCTGCCCGCTTGCTTGACCAAAATGCAACACATCACATTTCTCTAAGTTCAACTCCATCTGCCCCTCCTTAGCCTATCAGCCCATCCAATCAATTCTAATTTAAAGTGAACTCTTTCCTCTCTTATTCCTTAGAAGCTGAAGATCTCCATCCCACACACACTCCCTCCATTTTCAATTTGCTGAACCTAATCCCTGCTGTACCTCATCCTGAAGGGTCTGGTTCATGCTGATTAACAGGCCCACACTCAGGGGAGATCTAATTGAAACATACAGAATACTGAACAGCCTAGACAGAGTGGATGTTGGGAAGATGTTTCCATTGATAGGAGAAACTAAGACCCGAGGGCACAGCTTTAGAGCAATGGGAAGACTTTTTAGAATGGAGATAAAGAGAAACTTCTTCAGTCAGAATGGTGAATCTATGGAATTCATTGGCATAGAAGACTGCAGAGGCCAGGTCACTGAGGATATTTAGACTGAGATAGCTAAGTTCTTGAGTATTGAAGGAAATCGAGGGTGACAGGGAGAAAGCAGCAGAATGGCGCTGAGAAACTGATCAGCCACAATTGAATGGTATGAGCAGACCTGATGGGCTGAATAGCCTACTTTCTGCTCCTATGTCTTATAGTCTCTTGCTGTCCAAGACACAGAATTGGGAGCAGGAGTCAGCCATTTGGTCTTTTAAGCCTGCACCAGCATTGAACAGATCACAAATGGATATGGATCTCCCTACATCGAGATGCAGAAGCTGAAACTTTTTTCACTGGAGCATCGGAGGTTAAGAGATGTCCTTAGAGAGGTTTAAAAAGTCATGAGGGGTATAGGTGAGGTGAATGGCAGGTGTCATTTCAAGATTAGGGAGAAAACTTTTAAAGTGAGAGTAGAACTAGTCTAAAGACATGAGGAGCACTTTCTTTTTTAAAAAAAAGAGTGGTTGGTGTGTGGAATGAATAGTTACAATGTCTAAAATACATTTTGATCAGTAAGTGAATAGGAAAGGTTCGGAGGGATATGGGCCAAACACAGGCAGGTGGGGTTAGTTTAATTTGTGAATATAGTCAGCATGGATTAGTTGACCTGAAGGGTGTGTTTCTATGCTGTATGACTGTCACTGTTCTGTACTAGCCTTAAAACTATTTTCTTGCCTTCCCCAATAACCATCCACTTCTCAGTTGTTCAAAAATGATATGAATTCAGCCTTGAATATATTCCATGACCCCCTAACTGCAGGAAGGCATCCCCACCATTAACCTAAATTCCTATTGCTAATATATCACTTGCCTTGCTGATAGCTTGCTGCACCTGTCTGACAACTGGCAGTGACTGGTGTAGGAGGACGCTGAGACCCCTTTGCATATTCACACATCTTTCCTGATGAAGGGCTCGTATCTGAAATGTCAACTTTCCTACTCCTTGGATGCTGTCTGACCTGCTGTGCTTTTCCAGCGCCACATATTTTGACTCTGATCTCCAGCATTTTCAGTCCTCACTTTCTCCACTTCCCAATATGTCACCATTTAAACAATACACCTCATTTGTGATGTTTTTTCCACAGCAAAGGCTATAACTTCACACTGTGGTACTGCACATGTCAGGTGTTTGAGGCACAGACTTGGACCAGCTTTTCCAGAGTCTGGCCTCTTTCTGGATTCACTCCCTTTCTTTTCAGTTGCTGCAAGTCAACAATTGGATCCCAGCATGAAAATAAAAGAAATAGAAAAGGGAGTGAGAGAAGAGAGTGCAGTTGGACAGAGGAAGGAAATTACAATCTTGGATGAATCTCAATCTTCATTCAGAGAGAGAGGGATGAGCGGCAGCAGCAGCTTCAGAAGCTCATGGGTCAAGATTAGAGTGGTGCTGGAAAACCACAGGTCAGGCAGCATCCGAGGAGCAGGAAAATCGACGTCTCAGATTCAGACAATAGGGCTGTTCTGAATGGTAGGAGGACCAGGCTTCTCCTTCCGGTGTTCCAGTGCTCCTCATTGGTCCGACAAATGAAATTCATGCACCATTTTTACAGACAGACAGAAGCATGTGCAGTTTTTTTGCAGACACTGGTGAACATGCGCAGTGCTTGCTGACACCGAGGAGCACGCACAGTAGGCTCTGTAGATATACTGGTGTAACTGACACATTCAACTGGCCAAATGCCAAAAGGAGGAAAAAAGGATAGAGCCACAATTTTGTTTCACCTTCCCACCCCACGGCTCGACATAACCGCGCATGCCCCTTGCTATTCTCCTTACCCTCACCCCTGATGATTTTTCAAATCTCAATAAGGTCATCCCTCAACCTCCTCCATTCCAGTGAAAAAGTCCCAGCCTCTCCCTATAACTAAAACCCTCCAGTCCTGGCAACATCCAAGTAAATCTTTACCGAACCCTCTCCAATAGCATTCTTCCTATTACAGGGTGACCAGAACTGTACTCAGGACTCCAAAAATATGGCCTCACCAACATCCTGTACAACCTCAACATAGAACAAAGAAAATTTACAATCCAGAAACAGGCCCTTCAGCCCTTCAAACCTAAGCCAATCCAAATCCCCTGTCTAAACCTATCGCGCAATTCCTGAATCTGTATCCCGCTGCTCTCCACCTACTCGTGCATCTAGACAGATGCACCTTTTCTTTTTATAGATATTTTTTATTGAAAATTTAACATGTTTTTACAAGTTTACAAATAAAAAAACACAAGTACAAACACTAATATACAATTAAATCTTAAATAAAATAGCCAAAACCTGTCAAACAAAAAGAGATAGAGAAAAAAAAGAAAAAAAACAAAACTCAACTAACTACTAACCTAACCTATAACTAACCAGAGTGTATGATCAAATATCTTACATTATTCAAAAGAAAAAAGGATAACATAGTAATTAAGTAGTGAAGTACACGCTCATAATGAGTTAACATAAGTCGCAATAAAACCGTAATCATGCGGGATTCCTCTCCCAAGGGGCCCCAGACCAGCCAGAACTGCTACCTCAACTAGATGAAAGCCCTTCAAAGAATGGCCGAAATATCTGTATTGATGGAATTTAAAAAGGGCTGCCATATTTTATAGAATAATTCAATTTTTTGGTGCACCATATTTGTAAGGAAGTCAAGGGGAATACATTCCATGATTAATCTGTGCCAATTCGGAAGTCCTAGAGGGCCCTCTGCCACCCAGTTTACTAAGATATTTTTCCTTGCATAGAAGGAGAGAATGGAAAATAATTTCCTCCTGTGCACAGCCAGAGAAGGTCAGCTCAAGAAGCCCAGAAGAGGAGATACTGGATCTACTGTAATTTCCGTTCAAGATTTCTGTCAGGGTGTTTACTACTATGGTCCAGTATTTGCAGATCTTATGGCATGTCCATAAACGGTGTGTAAGAACGCCCACCTGTTTTACATTTGGGATACATGGGAGATGCTCCTGCCCTAAATTTTGCCAATCCTTCCGGTGCCACATGGCCCCTCTGAAGTATCTTTAACTGAATGGCCGGGGTTCTGTTACAAATGGAGATTTTTTTTGGCATTTTCCCAGATGTCATTCCACATTTCTGTAGAAATTTCCAGCCCCAAATCCTGATCCCATGTTCTAAGCAGACAGTCCATATCTTCCGACACTTCATCACGTAATAAATGATAAAGAGTTCTGACCGAGGGTACACCCATTGGCCACAACACTCTACGTTCTCTATCTGATTTATAGAGAACATCTAATAACGTAGTCGTCTTCTGTATGTAGTCTAGAATGCAAAAGTATCGAAAGAGGTCTCCATTAGGTAATCCAAATTTCTGATGCAGCTGTTCAAAAGACATCAGGACCCCCTTCTCAGGCAGATCCCCTAAACAGGAGAGCCCCCTGGATCTGGATGTGGCATCTGTAAGCCCCGGTTGAAAACCCCATGCCCCCACTATAGGAGTATAGGGGGATGTTTTATGTGAATTACCCTCGTTTTGCTGCATTATATTTCAAGCTTTAATTGTATTTAGTACTGTAGGGTTTCTACAGTGGTCCGTAGTGATTTTCATCTGATCTAAAAATAAGAGGTTAATAATAGGGCACTGTACTTGAGAAGCCTCGATGTCCATCCAGATTGATTGCGGTTCAGATGTGACCCAATCGGCTATGTAGCTTAACAAGGAACTTAACTGATACATCCTGAAGTATGGAAAATCCAGCCCTTCCCTCTTGCCTGTGAAAGCTGTAGCTTCCTTAGCTTAATGAGGGGCTGTCTAGGATTCCAGATGAAAGAACCCAGCCAACCATACAATCTGCGCAGTGCCGACCTCGGCAGCACCACCGGAAGCATTCTCATAGGGTATAAGAGATGAGGCAAGACATTCATTTTAATTAGGGCTATTCTACCTAGCCAGGAAATTGGAAGGTCGTCCCAACATTGAAGGCCCTGTCTTACCCTTTCCAATAGATGCACAAAATTGATACTGGAGTGATAAAAATGCCTAAGTATAAGAAACCCTCCAGAGACCACCGAAAGGGGAAGTGGGATCCATCCAATAAGTGGGACATACTAGTGAGGCATGGCCTCCGATTTTGAAAAATTAATTTTGTAGCCTGAAAATGCACTAACTGTATTAATAACTTGGATTAAGTGAGGCACGGACATCAGAGGATTACTAAGAAAAAGGAGATCATCATCTGCATATAGGGTAATTTTATGTTTTCCTGTACCAACCCTCGAGGCCTTTATATTAGAGTCAGCCTGTATCGCTTTCGCCAGTGGCTCAATTATTAGCGTGAATAGCAAAGGTGAGAGGGGACATCCCTGACAGCAGCCCCTACCCATAATGAAGCTATCTGAGCCTAATTCATTGGTGATCACAACTGCTTTGGGATCATTATACAGTGTTGAGATCCATTTGGCAAATACATTTCCAACACCAAACCTTTCCAATGTATAGAACAGGTATGACCATTCAACCCTGTCGAATGCCTTCTCCGCGTCCAATCAGACTACTATTCTAATATTACCAGATGATCTACGGCCCTTAATAAACCCAGTCTGCTCCTCTTTTATGATATATGGCAGTACCCTCTCTAACCTCAATGCTAATGTTTGAGAGAGAACTTTAAAATCTACAGTTAGCGAGATGCACAATCTTCTGGATCCATTCCTTTTTGAGAATAAGGGAGATATTCACTCTTTCAGTGAAGGCAGGAGGCAGCCCTGACTATTTGTGTAGTTACATGCGTCCATAAGTGGGCCAGCTAATACTTCTGTGAACTCTTTGTAAAATTCAACCTGAAAGCCCTCTGGGTCAGGTGCCTTACCACTCTGAAATTGCCTGATTGCATCAAGTATTTCCTGGGTTGTTAGGGGAGCATTCAGGACCAATACCTATTCCGGGGTTAAGTCCGGAAAGGCCAGGCTTTTAAAAAAGGACTGCATCCTCCTGGCTCTATCTTCACAATCCTGCAATCAGAATAAAACTTTCTGAAGATTGTGTTGATCCTTTTAGGATCATGAGTCAGAGAACCACCATTTTCCCTGATAGCCGTGATAGCTTGAAGGGCCCTTTTCTTCCTTGCGAGAAATGCTAAGCATCTACCAAGTTTAATCGCCAAATTCATATAATCTTTGTTTTGCAAATATTTCCCGTTTGGGTGAGCATGGTATTCAGAGCTGTCCCAAGGGCCGTAATTCTTTGTAATTTGGCAACAAAAGGTTGGTCAGCGTATGCTGTTTCAGCTGCTTTTAAGCGAGCCTCAAGTAGACGCTGTTGTTCTCCCTTTCCAATGTATGAAATGGTCAGACCTCGCGCATAAGCTTCAATAGTCTCCCACGTCATTGACGGATTACTAGCCGTACCTGAATTGATTTCAAAGAAAGCTTTAAATTCAAGAAAAATATTTTGCAAATTTACTATCCTTCATTAAGAAGGAATCCATATGCCAATGTCAGGGGGATGCCTCACTGTTCGTAGCCTTGATTTCCACGTACACAGCAGCGTGATCAGAAATTATCATATCACCTATTTTACAGGATGATATGGAATTTAAAGAAGTCAAGGGGGCAAAAAAATGTCAATTCTAGTGTGACATTTATGTGGATTAGAGTAAAAAGAGAAATCTCTGCCTTGTGGGTGGAGGCACCTCCACACATCTACTAATCCTAATTCTTGATTCAAATCCGCCAATTGTCTATATCGGGGGGATCCACCCGCAGTACTCTTGGGAATCCTGTCTATTTCTGGCTCCATAATGCAATTAAAGTCTCCCCCTATAATTGTATGACGAACACCGAGAGCCATCAGTATGGAGAAGACTTCCGTTATAAATTTGAAATGATGCGCCGGGAGACAATACTGGTTTAAAATCCCATATTCCTCTCCATTTATAAGGGTTTCAATTAGTATATATCGTCCAGATTCATCTTTTATCTGACTTCGGATTTTGAAAGGAAGATTCTTCCAAATAAGAATGACTACTCCCCTACATTTTGAGCTGAAGGAAGAAAAGAAGGCCTGATCAAATCCACTCTGTTGTAATTTCAAATGTCCTCTATCCAATAAATGGATCTCCTGTAGAAGAGCTATATCAACCCTTTCTTTTTTGAGGTTTGATAATATTTTCTTCCTTTTGATTGGAGAATTACTCCCCTTGACATTCCAGGTGCACCATTTAATCGAATGACTCACCATAATCGTCCAGGCAAGTCCGAGACCCCCCGGAGGAGAAACACCATCCAAAACACCCCAAGAATGGTCCATAGAAAATTCACAAAAATAGAGATTCTTTATTACACTCACACTAATATAATAAAAAAACTATTTCAAAATAAAAAAAAACATAACATTTAAACGGAGATTTTCCCCCTCGTGTCCGGGGAAATCACTTCCTTTCTGAAAACCCATCATATCCTCTCCCGACCAGTGCCCCACCTTCGACCCAGGCACCCCATAATAAAGCGAAGAAAATTCAAGTGTACGACCAAGCTAAAGTTAACAGTGAGTAACCTACCCTCCTCTCCCCACCCACCCACCCCAATACCTAGATGTATTTGGTGATGTTAATACCAGGTATAAACATATAAAACTATAAAATTACAGTCTCAGCAGATAATAATTAATTATGGTAATACAAAATGACAGGGGGAAATAACCCAGCTTTAAAAGAGAAAAAAATAAGACAAAGCAGAGACCCCACCTCACCTAAATCTACTAGACCACCCGGCCTATATATACTTACAAAAAAAAAGGGGAAAATCGCTGAGTGGAGAACAAATAAGCCACACACCCCCCCACTCCCTGGAGATAATATTAAACAATAAAGTTATAAAAGAAAAAAAAGGGTGAACCGGAGAAGGGGGAGGGCAGAACAACATCATTCACCACACTAGTTAACTCTTACAATTTATCTAAGAGAGTCCAAAACTTCCTTGGCCTTCTCCAGTGATCCAAAGTTATACACTGACCCTTCACGGCTAAAACGTAGCGCCGCTGGTTAGCGCAGGGAGTACTGAATGTTTAAATCCCTTAAACGCCCTCCTCTTCTGGAGCAGAGCTGGGGAAAAGTCCTGAAACAGCATAATCTTGGGTCCTTTGTAAATCAAGGCTTGGGGATCTTTCCCAAGATTTCTGGAAGCTTCCAGGAGCATCTGCTTCTCCTTAAAGCATTGCAGTTGGAACCGGACCAGGTGGGGGCGCTGGTCCAAGCCAGGCTTGTGTATTGCAACCCGGTGGGCCCATTCTACCCTGACCTGGCCTGATCCAGCCTCCAGATTCTATAACTGCGGAAGCCACTGCTCCAGAAACATTGTAAGCTGGCCTTCCTCTTCCCGTTCGGGAAGGCCCAGCAAACAAATATTTTTACGTTGACATGATCTTCCAAGGCCCGGACTTGCTGTTCGAGAGTCCGGACCCGACCCACGGCTGATTCTGCAGCAGCCTCGGAAGTCGCGGCCTTTGGCTCCGCCTCTCAAACTCGACGTTCGATTCTTTTAATATCTCAGTCGTGCTTCTGCAGCGCGACCGAGAGCGACTCCCACCTGTTCCTGGACTCTTCTATGAAGGGGTCGATCTTCTCTTCAAACTTAGAAATCACTGCAACAAGGTTCGCCACCATAGTTAAGTCCCCTGGGGCAGCTGCAGACGCCTCTGCTGCAGCTGGGGAGCGGTTCCTATGTACTGCGAGCATTGTTTCCTTTAGTCATTTTAACGGGGCATGAAACTGCTCAAGTTTGGTGCAAAATAACTAGCTGTATTTAAATGAAAGCTATTTAAATAATTTGGCAGGTGTGGTGGAGGCAGACAGCCCACTTTGCCTGAGGCTTGGGAAGAGCACTACAGACTCAGACTTGCTGGTCGCTGCCATCTTGGATATCTCCCCCCCACGCACCCCCCAAGATGCACCTTAAATGAATCTACCGTCCGGGTCTCTACTTCTGCTGGCAATGCATTCCTGACATCTATCACCCTCTGAGTAAAGTACTTTCTGTGTGCATCTCCAACATGATGTCCCAACCCCTGTACTCAGCAGGTGAACAATGAATTCTGGATTAGTGGTGCTGGAGGAGCACAGCAGTTCAGGCAGCATCTGAGGAGCTGAGTAAAATCAACATTTCGGACAAAAGCCCTTCATCAGGAATAAAGGCAGAGAGCCTGAAGCTAGAGGAGGGTGGAGATGGGGAGAAAGTAGCATAGAGTATAATAGGTGAGTGGGGGAGGGGATGAAGGTGATAGGTCGGGACGGTGGGGGGAGACGGTGGAGTGGATAGGTGGAAAAGAAGATAGGCAGGTAGGACAAGTCATGGGGACAGTGATGAGATGGAAGTTTGGAACTAAGGTGAGGTGGCAGAAGGGGAAATGAGGAAACTGTTGAAGCTCACATTAATGCCCTGGGGTTGAAGTGTCCCGAGGCAGAAGATGAGGCGTTCTTCGTCCAGGCATCTGGTGGTGAGGGAGCGGCGGTGAAGGAGGCCCAGGACCTCCATGTCCTCGGTAGAGTGGGAGGGGGAGTTGAAATGTTGGGCCACGGGCGGTGTGGTTGGTTGGGTGCGGGTGTCCCAGAAATGTTCCCTAAAGTGCTGTGCTAGGAGGCATCCAGTCTCCCCAATGTAGAGGAGACTGCCTTGAGAGCAACGGATACAATAAATAATATTGGTGGATGTGCAGGGAAAACTTTGATGGATGTGGAAGGCTCCTTTAGGGCCTTGGATGGAGGTGAGGGAGGAGGTGTGGGCGCAGGCTTTGCAGTTCCTGCGGTGGCAGGGGAAGGTGCCAGGATGGGAGGGTGGGTTGTAAGGGGGGGGTGGGGGGTGGACCTGACCAGGTAGTCATGGAGGGAACAGTCTTTGCGGAAGGCGGGGAGGGAAATATATCCCTGGTGGTGGGGTCTTTTTGGAGGTGGCAGAAATGTCAGCGGATGATTTGGTTTATGTGAAGGTTGGTAGGGTGGAAGGTGAGCACCAGGGGCGTTCTGTCCTTATTACGGTTGGAGGGGTGGGGTCTGAGGGCAGAGGTACGGGACGTGGACGAGATGCGTTGGAGGGCATCTTTAACCACATGGGAAGGGAAATTGCGTTCTCTAAAGGAGGAGGCCATCTGGTGTGTTCTGTGGTGGAACTGGTCCTCCTGGGAGCAGATACGGCGGAGGAATTGGGAATATGGGATGGCATTTTTGCAAGAGGTAGGTTTTACTTATGTGAACAATGAAGGCAAGCGTGCAAAACACCTTCTTCACCCCCGTCTATCAATGATGTAACTTTCAAGAACAATGAACCCGAACACCCCTAGGTCTCTGTTCTACAACACGACCCAGGCTCTAACATTACCTGTACAAGTCTTGCCCTCCTTTATTTTAGTAAAATGCAACCCCTCCATCATACACACGCTCTCTCTCAGACATACACATACACCATCCTCTCAACACACACACCCTCTCGAAGGCTCATTCTCCATCGCAATCACACGTTATCAAGCATGTACACATGCAAATACACACTCATTGATGCACAGTCTTATACACAAACTCACACACACGTTTTCTTGATGAAAAGCTTTTCCCAAAAACGTTGATTTTCCTGCTCCTGGGATGCTGCCTGACTTGCTGCAACACCACACTCTCGATCCTAAACTTATTATCCTCTAGTTCTGTGCTCCCCCATCCAAAGGAAAATACTATGTCTATTTACCCTATCCATGTCCCTCATGACGATATAAAAGTGTATAAGGTCACTCCTCAGACTCTGGCACGCTATGGGAAACAGTCCCAGCCTGTCCTAATGTCCCTCCTCACCTGGGTAACCAAAGTACATACCTGAGGTCGCAAAGTCTGCTCCCTCCCTGGATTCACTCCAGTTGCTACAAGTGAGCCTGCTCCGCAATCATGAAGACCATGGCTGATCTATCCATCGTCTCATCTCCTCCTCCCTACACCATCACAAGGAACCCCTTAATTCCACTGCCAGGCAAAAACCCACCTAACTGGGTCTTGAATGTACTTAATGAAGCTACCTCTATTGCTTCCTTTGGCCAGAGTATTCCATAGATTTTGATGAAGGCCTTTTGTCCAAAATATCGATCTTCCTGCTCCTCGGATGATGCCTGACTTGCTGTGCTTTTCCAGCACCACTAATCTAGACTATTCCATAGATTCACGACCCTCTGGGAAAAGCAGTTAAGCTACTCCCTCTAACCTGGAGGCCTAGTCTCTCTTACCAGCAGAAATTACCGGACAGGGTAGGGCTTCATCCCCACAGTGCAATGACATTGGGAAGATGATGTTTCCATTGGTAGGAGAGACTAGGACCAGAGAGCACAGCTTTAAGAATAAAGGGAAGACCTTTAGGAACAGAAATAAGTGATGCTGCCTTTTCTGCTGATAGCGAGGAGCATGGATAATGTGTTGGTGACACCAGCAGGCAGGTGCGCTGTTGTTCACACCAAGGAGCAGACACAATATGCTCTGCGGCAATGCTGGTGTTATTGACAGATGTTAAGAATTCAAATACCGAGAGGAGAAATAAAGGGTAGAGCCACAGTTCTTTTTTCCCCATGTGGCCCAACATTTTATAGCTTTTGCATTTTGTCTGGCTACTCACTTTTTTTTGAAAATGTCTTTTCGTCAGTGTAGGGGTGAGGTTCACAACTAGAGGGCATAGGTTTAGGGTGAGAGCAGAAAGATATTAAAGGTACCCATGGGGCAACTTTTCCATGCAGAGGGTGGTGCATGTATGAAATGAACTGCCAGAGGAAATAATGGAAGCCAGTATAATTGCAGCATTTAAAACACATCTGAATGGGTACATGAATAGGAAGGGATTAGTGGGATATGAGCTAAGTGTTGGCAAATGGGACTAGATTAATTTAGGATATCTGGTTGGCTTGGACCAAATGGGTCTGTTTCTGTGCTGTACATCTCTATGACTCTAAATAAAAAGTATATTCTTCCAAATAACAAACCAAATCCATGTTAACAAGGCTGAGTGCAGCATATGCTTTACTAACCATTTTCAACAGGTCCTGCCCCTTGAATGACTAAGGAACAATACATGCTGGTGCATAGTATCCTTCACTAGTATTTACACACTACCCTCAGCAATTGCACAAGTAACAACAAAGGGTAAACAGCACAAGGATTAAAACAAACAGTGGGGGGTAAACAGCACAAGCGCCAGTAAAAGCAGATGGAAAGTGAGTGTAAAATGTGACTATGACAGGACAGGCCCCACATTCCTTCCCCTCCGTCCCCCCACAACCTGCCTCACCTTTCACCTCCGGGCCCAGTACCTTCCAGGTGGCCCCATAGTTGACACAGGGGCCGCCCACGACCAGTAGAACTCCACCACCCAGGCGCCCGACCAGTTCCCAAACAGGCCCTTAACCCCATCCGCCTCCAGAATGGTCACCGGCTCCTGCCTGCTGTACAGCCGGCCGGTGTGGCCGTGACACAGCAGCTGCACCAGGAAGGCGGCGGTGACCAGTGACGGGGGTCTGCCCGGGCCGCACGGCGCCATTTTCCTAACGGCCGCCGCTTCCCCGCTCGAGCGACTTCTCCTCCCTCCCGCCTTCGCCCCCGCGTGACGTCTGCACGGGGGGATGGGCGGGGGCGGGGGAGCTCACCGTCACCAAGCAACAGCCACCTCGCGCTACAACTGCTCATTCACAAAAACAAACTCTCCTGTCTCGCTCTGCAGCTGCAGGGGGGACACTGCCACGTTTCGAGGAGCCCTGTCTACATTGGGAAAGCTCACGGCTCCATTTAAACAGATATTCCGACATCTAACGGAACGGCCTCATATCTAAAGGGGGCAATCTGCATTTTAAAGGGACATGGACATTTTAACGGGTATTTCCGCAAATACAGGGAGGATGTAAATGGACAAGATTACATTTCAAAGGGATGTGGCACATTCAAAGGGATGTCTT